>NW_023397055.1:55000-355000 GCF_011125445.2 Fundulus heteroclitus | reverse complement strand
GGAAACCATTCCTGCCTGTGGTCATCAATTTTTACAACGCCTCCCTTAGTTATCCTAACACCCCCCCTCCCCTCTGTAACTGATATTTATTCATTATCTGCACTATTCTTGCACAAGTCACAATTCACTTTACTCTATATATATATATATATATATATATATATATATATATATAAAAATGTGTGCATATGTGGAGCATGTAACGAAAGTAATTTCCCTCTGGGATTATTAAAGTATGTCTGATTCTGATTCTGAAAACACAGTCTCCACCTTCTGGCCATTGTGTGTAATTACAGCTCTGCAGTTTCCTCCCTCTGGTAGCCAGGATGGGTAATTTCAGCCACAGTCTAAACTCTTAGGTAAAGACTCTGTCCTGCCCCTAGAGGTTGCTATTGAGACGTATGGTTATATGGTTATTTCATTTCTTCTTTTCCTTTATTTTTTTCACTGCTCATCACAAGTGGTCAAAACTGAGCTACAGTTTTGAAATCTGACATTGCAATTTAGTGGTTTCAGCCGTCATCCTTTGCCACTTCTGAGCGTTTCCAAAACATGTTTGCTGTTTTTCCCCACATGTGTAAATCTGCTTGAAAATAACCAAAACTACAACATTATCACTTTATTTACTGGCCGAAGGGTAATTCGGCCAGTAATTCAAGTCACCCACGGGTAATATTCTCAAAAGTTAAAATGGCATATTAAATGTTCCTAAACATGGGACTTGTAAGTAACAGGGTTGATAGTCCCCTGTGCAGCCAATTTAAACGCACATATTTAACACCTACTGTAGTAAAGTGTGTCTGTCGTAGTGTGTGTTGCTGTTAACAGTTAAGTAAAAACTATGTAACAGTTTAGAAATTGTTGTTTGTTGTTGTTTAGTGCTAAGCTAAGCTACAGTTGTTCTTATTTTCCATAGTTGTGACAAAGAATGGATAGCACAGGTTCCCAAGAAGCAGGAGATGAATGTCCAGATTCTCCATTGGGATGGAGGCCCAGGGTGTTATTTGCTCATTACTCAAAATGTCCCTGAAGGAGCGTGACAATCTTAGCTTTGAGGCTTGTGAGGAAAGAATTCAAGAGTTAGTTATCACCATTCAAAACAAGCCGAAAGGTGTGTTGGTAGTAGATGTGCTAGGTGAGCTCACTATGTTATACCAGCAAAGGTTACGCTAGAGGCTGATGTGCGTATCAAAGAGATTGATATGCTTTTCAAAGCTGAAGAGAGAGCCAAGAAGCTAGAACAAGGTTGTAAGCATAGCACACCTCCTCTCAACAAGGAGCAGCAAGCTGAGGATTCCCCTAACTCACAGGCAGAAGATTCTGAAAGTGAGATTCAGGAGGAGGAATGTGGGGGTCTCACCTGGGAGAAAGGGGATGAAGTGGTCCCTGTGGTGTCTCCTAAATGGAGAATAGGCGCGATGGGTCAGGATATATTCAGCCGTATGGCATGGAAGGAAATGCCTAAACAACCTAGGATGGCAGAGAGGACCGGTGCGTGTGATGTAAGTCATAGGACAACAACTGCTTCCAACAAAAGCAGCAAAAGCAAAAGCAAAATGAGGCACCAAAGGAGTATTACCATCGCTTGAGAGCTGCTTATTTTCAGGGAGACAATGCTCCTGGTTTGGAGGAAGACCATACTTTCAAATCTTTGTTCCTCCATAACCTTCACTAAAGTGTGCGATATGAGGTAAATATGTATTGTAGAACCAGAACACTTACCATGCAATAAATCAGGAAATACAAGCAAGTAGCATGGGAAACATGTATCCCCACCAACAAGGGAGCGAATAGAGGAAATAGGGTTCTACAGATTCAAGCGGAAACATAAAAGAGGTTAGGTGTGGAGGGACAGGAGATGCCTCCCTCCAAACCTAAGACTAAATACGGGTTCAAGAAACAACAGGGTTTAGGTCCTCAGGAGAAGAAAGTTTCTCAAGATATGAGAACTCCGCACAACAGTACAGAGGGTGAAATGTTTCAAAAATGGAATCCTTAAAAAACCTATCGAAAGGCGATCAGAAAACCCCTTTTCTTTTCTTTTTTCTTTTTGTTTATTTTTTGCGGCTTCTAGTGGCTCGCTTTTATTGACATTAGACTGACAGGAAAGGGGTGGAATAAGGGGAGAGATGTGGCAAAGGACCGTGGGTCGTAATTGGAACACGGGCCATCCGAGTCAAGGACTAAAGGCCTCCAAATATGGGTCGTGCTACCCGCTACGCCACGAGCGCCCTCAGAAAACCCCTGTCTAAGGTTCCTAGGGGAACTAAACTTTTGTGAAAATGCACGGCACATATACTGCTCAACCGCTCTAGGAGGATGCGTAACAGCAAGTGCTCTTTTAGACGCAGGTTCAGAGATCAGTCTGATGTGCTCAGATTTCTGTGACCAGAACTATAATGTATACCGGTAAACCGTTCCAGGTTGAGACCTGTAACTTAGGCATCACCAGCTTCATTCAATATCAGTAATGCATCACCTAATGGGTGGGGTAAGACATCACATACCGTGACATGACCCTACTACACCTTATCTACATCTGCACTTTAGACACAGAACATTTTCTTATGGGCCAAGATCTGTTAAAAATGGTAGCTCTACTCATTGACTGCCATCATGGTCACCTTCCTTCTAGGTTCTACTAGAAAGACATGAATATACTGTAGGGATTAAGGAGAAAGCATTAAACTGGTTTAAATCGTATCTGTCTGACAGATTCCAGTTTGTTCTTGTTAATTATAAATCTTCTTCAAACTCTAGGGTCACCTGTGGAGTACCACAGGGTTCAGTCCTTGGACCAATTCTCTTTACTATATATATGCTTCCGATCGGCAAAATTATCAGACAGCATGGGATTAATTTCCACTGTTATGCTGATGACACTGCAGTCATGTCTTGATGACATCAAAAGCTGGATGACTTTAAATGTCCTGCATTTAACTCTGACAAAACAGAAGTTGTAATCTTTGGGCCAGAGTCTTCAAAAAATAAAGTTCTTAATCAATCACCTAATCTGGATGACATTAACTTGGCCTCTGGTAATAAAGTAAAAAATCTTGGTGTTGTTTTTTACCAAGACATGTCATTTAAATCCTATATTAAACAGGTTTCCAGAGTTTCCTTTTTTCACCTCAGGAATATCGCCAAAATTAGAAACATTCTGTCCAGGAGTGATGCTGAAAAACTAGTCCATGCATTTGTTACTTCAAGGCTGGACTATTGTAATTCTTTACTATCAGGAAGTCCACAAAATGCAGTTCAAAGTCTTCAGCTGATTCAAAATGCTGCGGCAAGAGTTCTGATGAAAATCAACAAGAGGGATCATATTTCTCCAATTTTAGCTTCCCTTCATTGGCTTCCTGTTAAATCAAGAATATAATTTAAAATTCTTCTTCTAACGTATAAAGCCCTTAATAATCAAACTCCATCATATATCAGAGCTCTGATTACCCTGTATGTTCCTAACAGAGCACTTCGCTCTCAGACTGCAGGTCTGCTGGTGGTTCCTAGAGTCTCTAAAAGTAGAATGGGAGGCAGATCCTTTAGCTATCAGGCTCCTCTCCTGTGGAACCAACTCCCAGTTTTGGTTCGTGAGGCAGACACCCTGTCTACTTTTAAGACTAATCTTAAAACTTTCCTTTTTGACAAAGCTTCTAGTGAGAGTGTCTCATGTTACCCTGAGCTACCTTTATAGTTATGCTGCTATAGGCTTAGGCTGCTGGAGGACATCAGGGTCTAATTCTCTCACTCTACTGAGTTCTACTTTTGTCCAGTTTTGCATTGCTTGTCGTCATTTCTGCTTTAACTTTCTGTTCTCTCTCTCTTTTTTCTTCATAGTAGGTACACCTGGTCTGGCGTTCTGTTACCTGTGACATCATCCAGAGAAGACGGCTCACCCGCTATTACCATCTAATGTAGAACAGAGGTTTTCCTTTCCGTTAATGGGGAGTTTTTCTTTCCCCTGTCGCTTCATGCTTGCTCAGTATGAGGGATTGCTGCAAAGCCATGGACAATGCAGACGACTCTCCCTGTGTCTCTACGCTTCCCCAGGAGTGAATGCTGCTTGTCGGGACTTTGATGCAATCAACTGGTTCCCTTATATAGGACATTTTTGACCAATCTGTATAATCTGACCCAATCTATATAATCTGATTGAATTTGACTTTGTAAAGTGCCTTGAAATGACATGTTTCATAAATTGGCTTTGCTGTATCACTTTTCCCCTGCACCCAATCAGGGAGGTCTTGACTTTAAAATCAACGTTAATTAGTTTTTGATTCAACTGGAAACTACATTATCTTCCAGAGATCAACAAGATCTGCTCGTTTTTGCTTTGGCCAAACAAATCGTCGGAATAGCGCTCTGGGAACATGGTTTTCATCGCTGGACTGAAGGACAGCACTGAAGCTTTGATCATGGCAGCAGAGGAGCAGGCCTTGAACATACATACATATATATATATATATATATATATATATATATATATATATATATATATATATACATATACATATACATATATATATACATATATATATATATATATATATATATATATATATATATATATATATATATATATATATATATATATATAGACACTCTGTTTCTTACCTTCCTGAAACCAGAAGACTCCGTCCGTCCGTCTTCTTCTGCTTATCCAGGTCGGGTCGCGGGGGTAGCAGCTTCAGTAGGGAGGCCCAGACGTCCCTCTCCCCAGCCACTTGGCCCAGCTCCTCAGGAGGAATCCCAAGGCGTTCCCAGGCCAGCCGGGAGACATAGTCCCTCCAGCGTGTCCTGGGTCTTCCCCTGGGCCTCCTCCCGGTGGGACGTGCCCGGAACACCTCTCCAGGGAGGCGTCCAGGAGGCATCCTGACCAGATGCCCGAGCCACCTCAACTGGCTCCTCTGGACGTGGAGGAGCAGCGGCTCTACTCTGAGTCCTCCCCGGATGACTGAGCTCCTCACCCTATCTCTAAGGGAGAGCCCAGACACACTACGGAGAAAACTCATTTCAGCCGCTTGTATCCGGGATCTCGTTCTTTCGGTCACGACCAAAACCTCGTGACCATAGATGAGGGTAGGAACGTAGATCGACCGGTAAATCGAGAGCTTCGCCTTTTGGCTCAGCTCTCTCTTCACCACAACGGATCGGTACAGCGCCCGCTTCACAGCAGACGCTGCACCAATCCGCCTGTCGATCTCCCGCTCCATCTTCCCCTCATTCGTGAACAAGACCCCAAGATACTTGAACTCCTCCACTAGGGGCAGGACATCCTCCCCAACCCGGAGAAGGCACTCTACCCTTTTCCGGTTCAAGACCATGGTCTCGGATTTGGAGGCACTGATTCTCATCCCGGCCGCTTCGCACTCGGCTGTGAACCGCTCCAGTGAGAGCTGTAGATCACGCCCTGATGAAGCCAATAGGACCACGTCATCCGCGAATAGCAGAGACGCAATCCTAAGGCCACCAAAGCGGATCCCCTCAACACCTATATATATATATATATATATATATATATATATATATATATATATACATCCGTCCATCGTCTTCTGCTTATCCGGGGTCGGGTTGCGGGGGTAGCAGCTTCAGTAGGGAGGCCCAGACGTCCCTCTCCCCGGCCACTTGGGCCAGCTCCTCAGGAGGAATCCCAAGGCGTTCCCAGGCCAGCAGAGAGACATAGTCCCTCCAGCGTGTCCTGGGTCTTCCCCTGGGCCTCCTCCCGGTGGGACGTGCCTGGAACACCTCACCAGGGAGGCGTCCAGGAGGCATCCTGACCAGATGCCTGAGCCACCTCAACTGGCTCCTCTAAGTTTATTCAGCCCACCTGTCCTTCAGCCTACAAATACCCTCCTCAGTCAGCCCTTCGACACCAGTACGTCTTCATTCTTCTTCACCTTCTTTGTTTGCCTGCTTGCTCTCCACGTGCCCGAGTCTCCACGCTGCCGGTTCCCACTGAGCTCCAATGCCTGCGCCACCTTTCCTCAAAGCTTCCTGGTTTCCTCCGCCTTACTCGGTTCTGTCCCGACCTCCTGCACCTGCTCAGCCTGGTATCATTTTACTGCCTCAGCCTCCACAATTCATCATCTCCAATAAACGTCTTCACGACGATACTCTGTGTGTGGTTGAATTCAGGTTCACCTATCTCAATACATGACACTACTTCTGCCTTTAAAGCATCATCAATTCTTATAGGTACACTTGCACAAAGTCGGGGTTTTTGTACTATTATAGTCGGGTGTGTGATCAACCAATTATACCCAATAGGATCATCAATGTCACACGTAGGTTGAAACACATAAACTGAAACTATAAAGGAGACTTAAAACTTGGTGTAGAACAGCTAAACTCTGCTACCAAGGTGAGGTTGTCGACTGGCTTTTTTATTTTATTTTCTACTGGCAGGACATGCGCACTTTCAAGCTTATTTCCTGTCATTGCCATGGTGAATCACGTTATTTGCGTACTAGTGATTTGGCTTTTTTTCATGCTCACGTTCAATGGTTGATCTGGCGCTGTGTTTAGTTACCTGACTGATATCATCTGTTCTGAAATCGGACATGCTGCGTATGACGAAGGGAGGAAGAACTACTCAGAGTAGCAGCTTTCTACTCAGTGTAGATTAGCCGTTTTTTCTGAAACGACGCTCAGAACAAAGACGCACAGCGCAACCCGCCCAACCATAAAGGCGTCTGCCCAACCCATCCATCAGTGGTGCGCTCCGTTCAGCACCTGGCGCTCACAGAGCGGGACTGTGGTACACCATCACACAAGAGTTGCAAAATGGTTAAAAATTAACCATTATTAACTGTTATTTTGTTTACAGTTCAGCTTGGATTTTATTTACTGCGCAGCATAGCTTTGCTGTGCGCGCTGCTGTGCACGAATGCACACGCGTGCAGCTTAGAGGGAACAGAAACAGTTTGGTGCGTCAGTCAGTTTGAAACAGTTCCAGTATCGGTCACGTGACTTTCCCATATCGATACGCGCATCGACACGGGTTTTGCTCTATGAGCTCGACACATGCACCGACGCATCGGTGTTGCTGGACCCATCACTACCCTCCAGAGTGGGACACCCTTTCAACTATTGTCTAACATCAGTTTTCTGAGCTGATGTTCACCGGACAATACCTAACAGACCAAGAGTTATTTATTAAACATTAAATAACTTTAAAGAGTGTGCAATAGCATCCCTGGATGGGCTTTTGTAAACACAGCTTGTGATGTTTTTAGAGTTTTGAAAAAGAAATTCACTCCAAAATTTTCTCAGCTAATGATGATCAGCTGCAGTACAAAAAGTATAAATTCAAATGCTTGAATGAAGTTATTCAAGTCTGATAGTCGATTCAACTATAAAGTTAATCTAACTGTCTGAACTAAATTATCTTGGACATTGAGTCCAAAAACTGAGATTCATCCTCTTGTTTGCATAAACCACAATTATTGAATGGAATGTCCAAAATTGTGCATTTTCAAAAATTAACTTCCAGTCCAAAGAATTAGATGCTCCAATATCTAACCTATGTCTAATAAGACATTTTTGGAGCTGATTTTGTGTTGTTTAGAAAAGATTTCTAGATTTAACAACTTGTTAATATGAGGTGATACCCTGCTTGTCTGGATAGGGGGGTGCTCATAAAGCTAAATTGCTAATATCCTTTAAAGGTGAGAAGAATGACCTTCAATAACTAGTAATTCCTAAAAAGGTCAAGCCTTTCACTAAACTCAAGTGTTGATCCTTTTCTTAAAAAAAAAAAGAAAAGACAATCAATCAAACATATACTTCAGTAAAGAGACGACAATCAGTTAAAACATACAATTACAGAGCTCTTATGTTACTCGTTCCACCGAACACCCCCAATGTCCAATTTATTTTATTAATTTGTGAATAATTATGGAAGATGGTCGGGCTCACCACACCACCGATTCTGAGGTATCTTGACAGCTGACAATTCCTAAAGAAAGGTCAAGCAGTCGCTACAGAGCTTTAATTCCTAAAGGTTTAGTATCTTAACACTGAAAGAATAATGTGTCATAAGCAACAAGGTGAACTGTCAATGTGCGCACCTGTTTCTGCACACACAATTAGGTATTTTAATCACACATACATAGCAAGACATGTGCAGACTGGATCCTATGATATTCTCAACACTTTTTATTAAATTCTGTTGTTTTCTGTTAGGATGATTGAGCCTGAACTTCTCTCCTCTGAAGCTACAAATGTGGTCGACTTCACAGACAGAGAGGCAGAAGTATTTCTCCACCGTGAGATCAATAAAGTTTATCTTATCTCATCTTAAAGGTTGTTGTTGGCGATCAGCCTATCAATAGATGGGTGGAGTAAATTAAATAGTTTTAACCTTTGCTGCATGTGATGTATAGATAAATTAACTAATTAATTTCATTAATATGTTCAGAACATTTATGGACCCACGGTCCATTAATGTGTTCAGAATAGAGTTGAGATTTGAACGCATCTGAAACATCAATTGCATTTATAAGTGAATTTTTTAAAAATAACAATCATAACATGAAAGTCTAATTTCATCAAGTTCCTGTAAACATTGCTAGAAGACTTAGGCCATCAGATGTTCCTGTTTACCCAAAGCTTCAATTCTTTAGTTACTATTTTAGCTCCAACCAAACAGGACCTGACAACTCAAACAGATTTCTGAGGTTTGGTTCCTGTCAGCCAACTGACTGATTAAACAAGAAGAAGAAAACATCACAGAAAACAAAGAGAACAAGCAAATAAGCCCAATCTAACCTTTGTTAACTCTGTTTTTCTGTCGTCGATGATGAGAATTGTTAACGTCGCTGTAAGTAATGTTGTTCTCTCCACCCTCTGGATCACCTGAAAAAAAATTAACTGAATCTAAATTTACTGAGTCGGAATGTTTTTAGAATAGAACAAAGTTTCAGGTTCTAGCAGAAAAACATGTAAAAATCCAACAGAACGGGTTTTAAATGTAAATAAGTTGTGCATTTAGATCCAGAAGCCTGTCTCACCCTCAGACTTTCTCTGAACACATCGTCTCACGATCAGAACCAGAACCAGCAGCAGAACCACAACAACGAAAAATGGAAGAGACAGGAGCACGTAGGGAAGATACTGGTAAGGAGGAGGAGTGGTTGATGGATTCTCTAAAATAAAGATATTTATTAAATTAACACCACAGTTCAGATATTTACTCTAGAGATGAAGGACTTCTGTTTTTACTTCCTGACCTGAGACAGAGATCCTGCTGGATGGAGACTCTCCAAAACCCCTGATGGTACAGTTGTAGAGGCCTTCATCAGAGCTGGTCACATGGTGGAGGGTCATGTGACCTGCAGGCTCAGTCCTGATGAGGGAGCCATCTTTATAGAAAGCAGCTGGGAGGTTGGAGGGAGCGGTCTTTGTGTGACAGCTCAGAGTGACGTCATCTCCCTCCATCACAGGGAGGACAGGACTCTGCAGGATCACTGATCCACCTCAACACAGAGACAAACTACAGCATTTCATCCATTTCCACACAGCTTCATCAACACTAACTCCACAGTCTGATCTTACCAGTGACAGTGAGCTGGATGCTGCTGCTGCTGGCTGCTCCCTCTCTCCACTCACACCAGTAAACTCCACTGTCATGTTGCAGAAGGTGGCTCATGGTACAGGTAGAACCAGCAGCTACTCCCCATCCATCTCCACACTGAGTCCTGGTTTCTTTGGTTGTGTTTCTCCTCACAGTCCATCCAGCAGAGCTGTTGTCCTCCTCACAGCTCAGAGACACAGAGTCTCCTTTAAAGAACTGAGATCTGCTGGGACTCACAGTCACACCAGCTGAGAGGACTGAAATGGAAATTATATTCATTTTTGTTGTCTAAAAAATAATTCAACTAAAAGTTAGAATCTTTCTGCGTGCACCTTAATTTCCCTCCCAAATATTTACTAAAATAATGAGAGTATTAATTGAGTTGTAATGGTGATAGAAATTAACCAACCTTCATTTGTTTGGCAGCAAAGCAGCAAACAAGGAACTGAAGAGAAATGAAAGTTATTGGTTACAATTTAACAGATAAAACTTCATGAGAACTTCACAATCCAGACATTTTATCCTCCAGAAACATTTATTACATTAAACTGATCTTCATTACATCTGTATTTATTTCCTCAAAATTGTGACTTTATTCATACTTAGAATTTACATCTAAATTAGTTTAAACAGTTTATTCTCTTTTTCATCATCTTCTCCATCATTATCCTGTAATTTCATATCTCAGTCATGTTCAGTGTTTTCAGTTTATCTGAGGTGTGTCCATGAAAGCCAGCGCTGTGTTACTAAGAGCTACAAAGAGGCAGTAAAGTCACTTTTCTTCCTGCTTGATGTGTAGAAGCTCTTTCATCTGAATTTAGTCTGAAGTTTTGGTCCAACTCTTTGACTCAGGTTAGAACAGAGCAGACAGTAAATTTACTTTGCCTGAACAACAACAGGTTTTGTACTTACAGAGCAGATATTGTAGAGATGTTTCCATCATGGTGCCACTTCACGGTCTGACCTCTGTTGGTTTTCTGTTGGGGCCTCAGAATAAAGACCGCCTTCTTTCTGAAAACATCAACCTGTGGTTGGTTCCTCCTGTCTACAAAGTTCTGTATCCACTGTTTGTGCTCTGAGTTCCCTTCTCTGACGAGACCAAATATGGCTATCACAGAAAGTTGTAGAGTTATCATCAAGTGGCGCTGAAGAAGAGAGCAAAGAGATGTACTCTTGTGCAAAAGAATTTCACTTGACACAAATTAGTTGACTAAGCCTGTTCATGCATTGGAGCAGGAAAAAAAATAATGGTGGAAACACTTGAGATGGTCAACAAGAGTACTCCAGTGAGTTTCTCAAGGTTGAAAGAAAATCAAAGTGGTATCCCTGAGTCAATTATGACAGCAAATTATTCTATGAAACATCTCTTAGTTTTTCTTATGTTGTAGCTGAGACCTGCACAAGGAAGTGTCAGAAAAGTTGTCATTTCCTAAAAGAATTTGTAGATGTTGGAGGCTGATCAGACTAAATGTCTTATCATATCTGCATTAATACATATTTTGAGTGTTACCATTTTTTGCCACAGTGAATAAGTTATCTTAATATTCTCAGCACCCACATCATATAACATGAGGATTGTACACTCTCAGTTCTGAACAAGTTATTTGTGCTGCACTTCGTCTTTATGCCAATGGCACTTTCCTATATTGTAAAGGCGAACTGGAAACCTGAATTCAAGCCAGACAAAGAGTTACAGTTAAAAAGTTTATTGTAACAGATGAAGATGACAGGCTGAAAAGAATAAATGATAGAACTGCAGGAACGGGCAGATTATGACAATTCATGCTGAAATGATGATGGTTGTGACAGACTGAACAAGTGATGAAGGCTGTGGCAGGCAGGGTGTGAGTACCTCGTAACAGGCAGGGGAACTATAACAGTTGCTCTGAACAAACGATCCAAAGGGCTAGACCGGAATCTAAACCAAAAAACACTCCGAGTCTTGACCCGAGTCAGTTGTTCGATTGCTCATCCAGGGCACAGAGTGACTGGAATGACCCGTCAGTGAGGGCAGGTGGCCCACAAAAATATAGGTCTGGGAGGCTTGAACACACAAGCAATGGGAGCAGCATACAGGCAGTCCAAATAAAACAATCTGGTGGAGAATGGTAGTGGAAGGAAGGTTTAAATAGGCACAGTCACAGGTGAACTGGCTTTAGCCTAAGTAGCAGCTGCACAGGTGAAGCTGATCATGTGGAGTAGAGCAGAGAATGATGAAAAACAGCCAGCCAGCCCAAAAACTATAAACAAAGAGCAGATGATGTGACTGCACCCCTCCTCATTTCCCGAAACCCCAAAAAACAAAACACAAAAAGATTAGCCTAAAGTCCAAAATGAAAAGTAACCCAAACAGGGTAAATGGAGGGGCCTCAGAAGGAGGGCAAGAGGCCAAACACAAAAAACAACTAAACCAGAGTAGGCAGAGGGAGCCACAGAAAGAGCGCAAAATACAACAAAAAAACAAAAAACTTAAACAGGTTGAACCAAAAGTTCAGGCGGGCGACTGGGAGGCCATCTGCAGCTCAGCAGGACTTCGGGAGCCAACTTCTGTGTAACAGGATCTGTGGTGGGTGACCCTGAGAGGTCATCCCCAGAGAGCAGCGTTTCTAGAGGCCAACTCTGGCGGAGCAGGACTCTAGGTAGCTGTCATCGACATAGCAGGATTTTAGGCAGTGACCTGGTAGGCTTTAACTTATTCGCCAAACACAACTTGCTGAAAGACATGACCTGAAGCTCGGCATGTAGGAGGACCTGAAGAATGGGTCTGATGTGACTTGAATCTTTCAGGAATCCCAGTGACAGCCCACACAGCACCTCTGGAGATGGGAACACAAGGTACTTGCAACATTGATAGGTCGTGGATGCTAGCATCTTGAAGAGGGCCTGGATGATGAAGTCATTGGCAGTCTCTCAGAGGACCTCAGCAACAGTCGGCAAGCTCACTGGAGTACTCTTGTTGACCATCTCAAGTGTTTCCACCATTATTTTTTTTCCTGCTCCAATGCATGAACAGGCTTAGTCAACTAATTTGTGTCAAGTGAAATTCTTTTGCACAAGAGTACATCTCTTTGCTCTCTTCTTCAGCGCCACTTGATGATAACTCTACAACTTTCTCTGATAGCCATATTTGGTCTCGTCAGAGAAGGGAACTCAGAGCACAAACAGTGGATACAGAACTTTGTAGACAGGAGGAACCAACCACAGGTTGATGTTTTCAGAAAGAAGGCGGTCTTTATTCTGAGGCCCCACCAGAAAACCAACAGAGGTCAGACCGTGAAGTGGCACCATGATGGAAACATCTCTACAATACCTGCTCTGTAAGTACAAAACCTGTTATTGTTCAGGCAAAGTAAATTTACTGTCTGCTCTGTTCTAACCTGATCAAAGAGTTGGGCCAAAACTTCAGACTGAATTCAGATGAAAGAGCTTCTACACATCAAGCAGGAAGAAAAGTGACTTTACTGCCTCTTTGTAGCTCTTAGTAACACAGCGCTGGCTTTCATGGACACACCTCAGATAAACTGAAAACACTGAACATGACTGAGATATGAAATTACAGGATAATGATGGAGAAGATGATGAAGAACAGAATAAACTGTTTAAACTAATTTAGATGTAAATTCTAAGTATGAAAAAGTCACAATTTTGAGGAAAAAAATACAGATGTAATGAAGATCAGTTTAATGTAATAAATGTTTCTGGAGGATAAAATGTCTGCATTGTGAAGTTCTCATGAAGTTTTATCTGTTAAATTGTAACCAATAACTTTCATTTCTCTTCAGTTCCTTGTTTGCTGCTTTGCTGCCAAACAAATGAAGGTTGGTTCATTTCTATCACCATTAAAAGTCAATTAATACTCTCATTATTTTAGTAAATATTTGGGAGGGAAATTAAGGTGCACGCAGAAAGATTCTAACTTTTAGTTGTATTATTTTTTAGACAACAAAAATGAATATAATTTCCATTTCAGTCCTCTCAGCTGGTCTGACTGTGAGTCCCAGCAGATCTCAGTTCTTTAAAGGAGACTCTGTGTCTCTGAGCTGTGAGGAGGACAACAGCTCTGCTGTATGGAATGTGACCAGAAACACAACCAAAGAAACCATGACTCAGTGTGGAGATGGATGGGGAGAAGCTGCTGGTTCTACCTGTACCATGAGCCACCTTCTGCAACATGACAGTGGATTTTACTGGTGTGAGTGGAGAGAGGGAGCAGCCAGCAGCAGCAGCATCCAGCTCACTGTCACTGGTAAGATCAGACTGTGGAGTTAGTGTTGATGAAGCTGTGTGGAAATGGATGAAATGCTGTAGTCTGTCTCTGTGATGAGGTGGATCAGTGATCCTGCAGAGTCCTGTCCTCCCTGTGATGGAGGGAGATGACGTCACTCTGAGCTGTCACACAAAGACCGCTCCCTCCAACCTCCCAGCTGCTTTCTATAAAGATGGCTCCCTCATCAGGACTGAGCCTGCAGGTCACATGACCCTCCACCATGTGACCAGCTCTGATGAAGGCCTCTACAGGTGTATCAGCAGTCATGGAGAGTCTCCATCCAGCAGGATCTCTGTCTCAGGTCAGGAAGTAAAAACAGAAGTCCTTCATCTCTAGAGTAAATATCTGAACTGTGGTGATAATTTAATAAATATCTTTATTTTAGAGAATCCACCAACTTCTCCTCGTCCTTCCCAGTTTCTTCCCTACCTGCTCCTGTCTCTTGCATTTGTCATCGTTGTGATTCTGCTGCTGGTTCTGGTTCTGATCGTGAGACGATGTGTTCAGAGAAAGTCTGAAGGTGAGACAGGCTTCTGGATCTAAATGCACAACTTATTTACATTTAAAACCCGTTCTGTTGGATTTTTACATGTTTTCCTGCTAGAACCTGAAACTTTGTTCTATTCTAAAAACATTCCGACTCAGTAAATTTAGATTCAGTTAATTTTTTTTCAGGTGATCCAGAGGGTAGAGAGGACAACATTACTTACAGCGACGTTAACATTTCTCATCATCGACGACAGAAAAACAAAGTTAACACAGGTTAGATTGGGCTTATTTGCTTGTTTTGTATCTTTTTTGTGATGTTTTTTTTTTTGTTTGTTTAATCAGTCAGTTGGTTAACAGGAACCATATCTCAGAAGCTGGTTCAGTTCTTAGGTTCTTTTGGGTCTGAGCTAAAATAGTAACTGAAGATTGGAAGCTTTTGGTAAACAGAAACTTCTGCACATGATAGAAGTCTTCTAGTAACTTTTTCAGGAATATTTCTGTGTATTTGTTGATAATATATTTATTTAATTTCTAATTTTCTTTAGTTTTTAATTGCTATATTTCAGCAAATAACAGGTGAATTTGCACCTTGTGTGCAGTTTGTCTTTTTTCTGGTAACTGATGCTAAACAACTTTTTTCCATTAATAGTCATATGTAAATGTAAAAACCAAGGTCTTTTATGAGAAGAAATAAAATGTTCCTTTCTGAAACTAGGATTATAGTTAAATTAAAGGTGTCGTTTAGTTTCTAATAGAAGAGAATGTGCATATACTTAATTTATATTTAATGGGATTCTGAACATCAGTGTAATGTAATAACTGTGCAAAACTTCCATTTTTACATCTACTTTGTTCCTGTTTTTGCTTCTGTTCTACACCATGAGGCCAGTTGCACCAAGCAGGTGTGAAAACAAACATCTCTGGTTACATTTAAAGCTTTCCCTGATTTCAGTGTATCATAATGGAGTAAAAAAGTTTACTGCAACGAGAGGTATTTACCCTGTCCCGCCACTGTCCCGAAGAAGTAGAAGACCTGAGTCTAACGCACCTTCCAAGGATGTTACATTGAAGCTAATTAAAGTATGGGCCCTGCTAAAATACCCTAATCTTAAATATATTGTACAGAAAAAAATCTAAATAATGTTGATTAAATGTTAAACTATGCATTTTAAATAAAATAAACAATGTGAAATTAATGAGTTTTTCCTGGACTTCTGGCTCTAATACAGGAACCAGTGGCATTCTAATCCCCTCCAAATTATACTGTATATGAACATCTGTTTTCGGGCTAAGGATTAACGATGTCAACCCATTATTATTATTATCATTATCATTAATAATAATAATAATAATAATAATAATAATAATAATAATAATAATAATAATAATAACTAGAATCGTTCAACTTCTGAAGAAGTTGAAGAAGGCGCCCGCCTGGTTGTGGGCTTAATCGTCAAAGGCAAAGCTTCAGAGTTCCTTGGTCGTAGGCTCTCATCGCTTGGGGATTTTAAATCAAACCTTCTGAGTGAAAAGGATTTGTCTTCATCAAAACCTGCCAACCGGGAAAACTTTGCGTCTGCAGAGCTGCAAACTGCGTATTTCGATCTGAGACGCAGCTAATGAGCTAATTGGCGACAGCCGACTGTTAACATTTCCCATTCATTTGCTACGGTAGTCCTAAACCACTACTGACGTAATACACTTTTTGGCCACAAGCGTCATTTTGGGGGCGTCGTTTCCACCTCTTCTCTTAGAGCCGTTTCTAATAGAAAGAAGAAGGGCAAAAACGGTCCAAACAAAAGGTTGTAACGTTTACATTTGTAACCTCTGCCTTACATAAACACTAGAATTAAATCTTAATAAATAAAAGTATAGGCAATTATTTCAGTAACTCAATTCAGTAAGTGAAATACACTATATACAGGGGTTGGACAATGAAACTGAAACACCTCTGATTTTAGTGTGGGAGGTTTCATGGCTAAATTGGACCAGCCTGGTGGCCAATCATCATTAATTGCACATTGAACCAATAAGAGCAGAGTGTGAAGGTCCAATTAGCAGGGTAAGAGCACAGTTTTGCTTAAAATATTGCAATGCACACAACATTATGGGTGACATGGTGAGTTCAAAAGAGGACAAATTGTTGGTGCACATCTTGCTGGATGTGTCAAAACTTTCTTCAACTGAATAAAAACAAAACTGAAGTAATAATATTTGGACCAATAGAGGAGAGATCAAAAGTTAGCACACAGCTTCAGTCGCTTCAGCTAGGAACCACTGATCAGTCCTGAAATCTGGGAGTAGTGATGGACTCAGACCTGAACCTCCAAAAGCATCTAAAGACAGTTACAAGGTCAGCTTTCTATCACCTGAAGAACATTTCGAGGATTAAAGGACTAATGTCTCAGCAGGATCTGGAAAAACTAATCCATGCGTTTATCTTTAGTCGAATTGATTACTGCCACAGTGTTTTCACAGGTCTGCCTAAAAAGTGGATCAGACAGCTGCAGCTGATCCAGAACGCTGCTCCCCACGTCCTCACTAAGACCAAGAAAGTAGAGCACATCACCCCAGTTCACCTCTGCCTTACATAAACACTAGAATTAAATCTTAATAAATAAAAGTATAGACAATTATTTCAGTAACTCAATTCAGTAACTGAAATGCATTATATACAGGGGTTGGACAATGAAACTGAAACACCTCTCATTTTAGTGTGGGTGGTATCATGGCTAAATTTAACCAGCCTGGTGGCCAATCCTTATTAATTGCACATTGAACCAATAAAAGGATCTGGAAAAACTAATCCATGCGTTTATTTTTAGTAGAACTGATCACTGCAACGGTGTTTTCACAGGTCTGCCTAAAAAGTGGATCAGACAGCTGCAGCTGATCCAGAACGCTGCTGCCCACGTCCTCACTAAGACCAAGAAAGTAGAGCACATCACCCCAGTTCTAAAGTCCTTACACTGGCTCCCTATATCTCTGAGAATAGACTTTAAAATACTTCTGTTAGTCTATAAATCCCTGAATGGCTTAGCACCTAAATACATCACAGACTTGTTATCAGTGTATAAACCCTCCAGACCACTCAGGTCTTCTGGCTCCAGCCTACTCTGCATACCTAGAACCAGAACTAAACAAGGAGAAGCAGCATTTAGTTCCTATGCTCCACTGATCTGGAACAAACTTCCAGAAAACTGTAAAAGTGCGGAAAGCCTGAGTTCTTTTAAATCAAGATTAAAAACACATTTGTTTAAAATTGCCTTTGACTGTTCTAGTTAATAGGGCTGTGCGATATAGAAAAAAAGCTTATCGATTAAAAAAAAATGCATATTGATCGATATCGATAATTATTGAAAATATTTAAAACCATATTTTATGTGCAGCTCTGCCTGGACATTTTATGATATTGCTAAATTATTTAATTTTAATAAAGAACACAAACATAGAATTCCAATTAAATCTTTATTTAACCAACTTTTTTAACCATAACAGCATTTTTTTTTAAAGAAAAATAACTTAAGAGACCTGAGTTATGTTATTAAATACTTTATTATTAAATAAAGACCAAAATACATATACTGTTGCTCCAAAGTGACAACACTGGCATGGCTTCCTTCAAACGGGCTCTTTAATAAATGCCGTGAAAACTACAAAAATAAAGACAGGCTTTAGAAATGGATACATTTACAGACAGTGACACATACTGTAACAAAGTTACCTCGTGACCGCCTGCCATTTCGGAGGTCTTTAATAGATTAATTCTTCTTTGTCCACTCTAAATTAAATATTAAGTAATTAAAACACCATAACCAATAAATTTACAAAATATTACAAACATAAATACAAATACATTGACAGCTACAGTAAATACGAGACTGCTACTCTTTCCCAGATTTCTGCTCCTTCTCTCATGCAAATCTCGCTACCTTTCTTATATACGCAAATCTCGCGATAACTTTCAACAAATAGTTTCAAAATAAATAAAATACAATAATTTTACATAAACCTCAAAATTTGAACTAAACAACTTAGAATACATAATCTGAAATAAACATAAATTTTTCCAAGAAATAAATAATCTCACTGTCACTTACATATACCAAATAAATAAATAAATAAAATAGCCTATTTAGGTGGGAATAGTACACTAGTTACTTCTCAGGTTTCGTAACAGAGGCTGACACAGGTCCGAAGTTGTGGCGTGTAAGGACACAGGCTGCAGCTCATTTTGCACTGATTCACGGCACTCGTTGCACAATTTAGGGAGCGCTGTTAGAGAAAAACTTGCGTCCGGGAACTTTATATCGCGGACTTTATACCTCGTGGAGTGGCGAGTAGTTGTTTGAAGCCAGGTTTTTTAACTGCAGACAACAGCAGCATGCCCGCGGTGTCGCGCGGAGCTGCACAGCTCGCGCAGCAGCGCGTGCGGAGTGAGCGGCTTGCGTGATGAAACAAGTTGGTTGCGTTACCACACTTTGTTTTTGCCGGTTCCTTGCAAGTTTTACAAATCACTGTGGTTTATTTCTGTCAGACTGGCGAACTAGTAAAACCCCGTTTGGGACCGTTTCCTCCGCCTCTCCTTGCTGTGACATATTTACGTGCTCTGTGTTGTGGTTTGACAGGGCGGGGCTTTGTGACGGCGTGCCTGGGTCCGCGATTACGATTGGTTGAGAGGAAGTAGTGAACTAATATGATAGGCCGGAAGGAAGGAAAACTGTTTCTATCGAACTATTATCGACCCTATTTTTTCCTATCGCGCCACACGTCTATCGATCGATATATATTGTTATTGAATTATCGTCCTGCCCTACTAGTTAAACTGTTTTACTGTTTTTAATGTTCTTCTTTGTTTCTACATTCTATCTCTACTTGCTTTTATTCTATTTTCTATCTACATTTTATTCCTACTTGCGTTTATTTTGCTATAATTTAATCATGTAAAGCACTTTGCATTGTCTCTGTACTGAATTGTGCTATATAAATAAATTTCCCTTGCCCTGCCTTGCATCTGTGACCAAGACAGCAAGTGTTTGTGATGTATCAAGAGCCACAGTGTCCAGGGTAATGTCAGCATACCACCAAGAAGGATGAACCACATCCAACAGGATTAACTGTGGACGCACGATGAAAAGGGATGTTCTGGTGCTAACCCGGATTGTATCCAAAAAACATAAAACCACGGCTGCCCAAATCACGGCTGAATTCAATGTGCACCTCAACTCTCCTGTTTCCACCAAAACTGTCCGTCGGGAGCTCCACAGGGTCAATATCCACGGCCGGGCTGCTATAGCCAAACCATTGGTCACTCGTGCCAATGCCAAACGTCGGTTTCAATGGTGCAAATCGTGGGCTGTGGACCATTTGAAACATGTATTGTTCTCTGATGAGTCCACCTTTACTGTTTTCCCCACATCCGGGAGAGTTACGGTGTGGAGAAGCCCCAAAGAAGCGTACCACCCAGACTGTTGCATGCCCAGAGTGAAGCATGGGGGTGGATCAGTGATGGTTTGGGCTGCCATGTCATGGCATTCCCTCGCATACTTGTGCTAGATGGGCGCGTCTCTGCCAAGGACTACCGAACCATTCTGGAGGACCATGTGCATCCAGTGGTTCAAACATTGCATCCTGAAGGAGGTGCCGTTTATCAGGATGAAAATGCACCAATAGACACAGCAAGACTGGTGAAAGATTGGTTTGATGAACATGAAAGTGAAGTTGAACATCTCCCATGGCCTGCACAGTCACCAGATCTAAATATTATTGAGCCACTTTGGGGTGTTTTGGAAGAGCGAGTCAGGAAACATTTTCTTCCACCGGCTTCACGTCTTGACCTGGCCACTATCCTGCCAGAAGAATGGGTTAAAATACCTCTGATCACTGTGCAGGACTTGTATATATCATTCCCAAGACGAATTGACTCTGTATTGGCCGCAAAAGAAGGCCCTATACCAGGGGTGTCAAACTCATTTTGGTCTAGGAGCCGCATTCAGCTTAATCTGATCTCAGGGGGGGGGGGGGCACACATGTAAACTCATTGCAAGATTAAATAGAACTAATAAAAGTGGACTTGTTGTTTTTTATAATAAGCAAATTTCCCTTTTACACAACATTATGAATAACCTCAGAGTTTAAGAAAAGTATTTGCAATATCAACAATACTTTTACTCAGTTAAACATTTATTTAAGTGCATTATGCATAGGAACTGGTCACAGTGATTGTAAGATGTTGAAAAACATTTATTCACAGTTTTTGGGACTTAAAAACACTGTCCTACATGACAAAATACATCAAACAGATAAAATATTAAGAAATTATTTAAAATCAATGTTCCACATCTGAAGCTCAGTGCTGCTGTTAGGGTTGAACTGCCATCCTTCCAGACTTCCATAGGCCATTGACAAATTTAATCAAAAGTAACTTAAAATGATCCTTAAAAGACAAAATTTAGAAAAATCAAAGGGCTTATTTAACGCTTTGAGAATATATCTTCTATTTGGCCACAAAATCAACAAAAGTATAATGATTTTTAAGCTATAAGACCATTTTTAAGATGCCAATACGTGTAGCATATAGCTCAGTGGCGTGTAGCCTAGCCACCGCATTTCTACCATAATATAAAACCGACATTAAATAAACGACTCACCATCGTGTAGTTGCAAGGAAAACACCCAATGGAATCCTTTGTCTGGGTTAATTGGACTTGATTCAACAATATCCTTCAGTAACTTAGGAAAAACGGCAGCACTAGCTCTTACTAGAACTAGTAGCAAACAAGATGGAGGAGTTCACCTCTGACCCGGAACTGCTAGTTGTCGGCTCTGAATAATACACAGCGCCACTCGTGGACAATATAGGAACTGCAGGTTTTCAATTGAACGAAGTACGTTTTTTTTCAGTAATCATTGTTGAATGATGATAATGCATTTGGTCACCGCGTTTGACACCCCTGCCCTACACCATATGATTGTGATTGTGGTCTAAAACCAGGTGTTTCAGTTTCATTGTCCAACCCCTGCAGATGACTTATTTTCTAGCCTTGATTTCTGTCATGAGGACATGATGCAGTGTTGTGCTGGCAGCCATCACCAACTAATAAAAATAACATTTAAAGTTAAAATAGTACTGTATAGTAGTAAAATAAATACAATTATTGTGGTTTAAGGACAAGTTTGGTACCTGCATTAAGGATAATTTCGAAAGGTACATGTCATTTCCAGACTAAAAAACATTTAAATAGATGATCTAATATGACTGGATATTTAATTTTGGAGAGGTCAACTGTGTTTAAGAGCTCCTAAATCGTTTGATGTTGAGGCATGACACTTTTAGACATAACTGTCCCGTCCGTGTTTTTAAATATATACAAGGCGTAGTCTCTGCAAAGGTGCAAACTCCGTATTTCGATCTGAGACGCAACTAATGAGGTGATTTCCAACAGCCGATAGTCAAGGGGAAAACTTTGTGTCTGCACAGCTGCAAACTCTTGTGAGACGCTGCAGAGCTCCAAACTCTGTATTGTGCCTGCTAATGAGCTAATTGGCAACAGCCGACAGGCGAAGGTCTGCATCGAAGCAGTATGGAAAATTGGTGTTCTTAAAGCATGAATAAATACTTCAATATAGCATGAAAAAATTAAATATGTGAATAAAAAAGTTAAAGGCATGAGGTGAACTGTATTGATTTAAATTGAAATACAATTGTGTAAAGCCAAAGGCAAATGAAATATTGGGTAAAAATGTAATTCTCTGAAATTGGCACAGCTTGGATTTGAACCTCGGATCTTCTGCTTGGCAGCCCGAGACCTAACCCACTCGACCAAAACACCAGTGCCGTGCTCAGCCGTGCATTTTTGAGAGGTCAACTGTGTTGAAGAAGTGGTTTTTGGTGAATTTTGTGGTTTTTGGTGAATTTTGTTCCAACCGTAAGCCGAAATGGCGTCAAGTACAAAAAGCCCTCATCGCGGCGTCGTGACGAACGTTTCGATATATAGTATGTGGGAGTAGGCCCTACAGTTCGGGCTGTATTAACGGTGACGGAAGATAAATAAGGAACTAGAAATGTTCAAGTTGAAGAAGGCGCCCGCCTGGTGGTGCGTATAACTGAAGTAATTTAATTGTTACTTGTAAAAAAAAAAAAAAAAAAAAAAAAAAAAAAGGAAAATTTGGCGGCCCCCCCATTGCACCAGTGGGCCCAAGCGGCCCCTTAGTACGCCTATGGCTTTGACCGGCCCTGGCCGGCTGTCTGCAGGACGGAAAACTCCCAACAACTGCAGCAATTTGGGCAGGGTTTGGGGTTGTTGCCGGTCTGAGGTGATTTGCGAAAAATCTATAAGTCCTACACCAATGAGGGTTACATTTCCTGAATCCAGACAAGAAGACCTACATTTTGATGTACAATTTGTGTACGTAGAGTGAAAATTGAGCGAGTAGGCTGAAGTTGTTTGTTGTTTTCTGGATAATTTTGACTTTGGGGTTGTTGCCGGTCTGAGGTGATTTGCGAACAATCTATTCTTTTAACCTGGACACGAACATTTATCACAGGATCAGCCCGATCCAAATAAACTGACTCATTTAACACACCATAACACAGCAGCTCCCCATCACCGTTTATGACAACGAACTTCCACTTCTTCTTCTTCTGTTTTAAAAGTGGTGCGCTCTTCTCCTTCTTCGTGTTTTAATGGGTGCTGACCACATCCAAAAGGATCATTACCGCCCGTCTAGTGGTGCGCTCTGTTCCTCATCTTTATATTATCAGCAGCGCAACCAGCTACCGTAATACCTGTTTCTGCGCGCAACACCTCTACCATAATAACAGTCTACGCGCAACATTTTCCCCTCGGTAAAATCGGGGACATTTCCGGGGACAGTTTTAGCCGGGGACAGGTGGTCCAAAACGGGGACAGTGCCCGGAAATCGGGGACGTCTGGTCACCTTAGTAAAGATAGCCAGTGTGGTGTTAGCTTTAGCCTAGCACGCATCCCCCTCAGCGGTTACGCCGGCTTTGTTTACGTTCCGGTCGCCGGCTGAGTTGCACTTCCGCCCGGCCGGGAGAAGTCAGCAGGAACCAGTGTTCTGGAGATCTCTAGGATGACGGGAATATCGGCGATAAATGTATCACTGTTATAGCTCCGAATTGAGATCAAATGACACATCCAAGATAATATCATCGTGCTAATCATGATCCGGCTAATTGGGTTCTTCGAACACACCTGTTGTTTACGATTAGTATGGCTGGATTGAGTTATCTGAGACAACTGCTCGTTCATGCGTAAGGTTAAAAGGGGAAATGTATCGATGGTAGAAACAATGATCAGCAACGCTGCTATTGGCTGTTCAGCATGGCTAAAGAACGCCCACAGTTTTTATCCCAAGCAGAACACGAGCTTTTAATGGAAGGTTATGCTGAATTTGAGTCATTAATTAAAGCGACAGGGGATTTACACAGAAGTCACAAAAAAGTTACTGGAATATTACAAGCAATAGTGAATTAAAGAGTTTTAAACAACTTCAAGACAAATATACCCTGGAAAGATGTGATTTCTTTAGATACCTTCAGCTAAGATGCCATTACAATTAAAATATAAAATTTTTGGAGGAGGGTGAGACAGGTATACTTAAAATTTTATTACATTCCAGCAACGAAAGACCTCCCAAAAAACAATATCCAAACTATACTCATGTCTACAGAGAGAAAATGTAATACAACATATCTTAAGGCTAAATGGGAAAAAGAAGCTAAAATAACAATAACTGATGATGTTTGGTTAAATATTTGTAATATTTGGGACCCACTACAACATGGGGAAAAAAGTGAAGAACAAGAATATTCTACAAAATGGTAGCCTTTAATTATTATACTGTATTTTAAAAAGCTACGTTTCCCTCTTTTTTAAAAGCCACTTTTAAATGCACTCAAAACAAAACTCTTTGGATTAACATAAAAAAATCACTCCTCCGTGTTGAACACTTAATGTGTGGTTCCACCAAATTAATTATGTAAATAACAGCCTCACGAGAAAAACAATATCTCTCTACAATTACACTGTCGCGCTGCGCTAAAGGATCCTGTCTGTCTCACAATGCGCGATTAATTCGAAAAGCTCTATGAATTTTCCTTGCACCTTCCGCGACAGGTTGCTGTCTTAAAAATGGACAAGACATGGATACGACAGACTTCCCTATCTCCTCCACTTATACAGCTGCAATCTAATTCTGTTTACATGACATAAGCCTGCTCTCGAGCAGGTTTAAGCTGGCGCTCATGTTGCTATGACAACAGGTCCAGGATGAGTTTCGAAGAACTAAACAATCCAAGATCATGGCAAATCATCAACAATCAAATCCAGCTAACTGAGTTAGCTTCGAAACTCGTAAAATAATTTTTTGTATTGTCTTTTTCCATAGTTACTTATAAATAAATAAATTAGTTATAAATATTTTTTATAATTCGTTTTTCTTCCTACATGCTTTTTATGAGACATGGATTGTAATCCATGGAGTCTCATTAGTTTTATTTTTCCAACCCTAACCCTTTTTAAAGGACATTTTTTAGTGTTATGGTCAAAAAATAATTTAAAGGTAGGAAGTATGTGTGTTTAAGTTTCAGGTCAATTTCCAGTTGCCAAATATAGTAGGTGTTTACAAATGTGTAAAAGATGTAAAATTGTTTGAATATGCAGCTGTTTAGAAAGTATACCTAATAGTTATACAGCATGGTCAAAACAAAATTTGCCACCAAAAAAGGGCACACACCTTGCATAGGACCACCTTCAGTTTTATCACAACATGCATTTGCTGTGGCAACGTTTTAATTAGCTTCTGCAATTTCACAAGATTTATTTCCATATTTTTCCCCAAGATCTTGCATTGATGATGATAGAATCTGTCTGGTGTGCAAAGCTTTCTCCAGCCCATCCCAAAGATTCTGAATGGGATTAATGTCTGGACTCTGTGGTGATGATTCAAGTGAAAATTATGTCTCCTGCTCCCTGAACCACTCTTTCACAATTCCAGCCCGATAAATCCTGGTATTATCATCTTGGAATATGCCCATGCCATCAGGGAAGAAAACATCCATTGATGGAGCATTTTGGCCATTCAGTAACTCTTTTTCTCAGCTTAACAGAGCAAAACTTGGTAGCCCACAAAACCTTTTGCTGCACAGTGTTTGTCAGCTGTCTGAAAAAGTGCTGATACTACTACACTTTCCTTATTGTCATATTGCTTTGCTTACATGAGAGAAACATTTATCAGTTTGGATATATTCCCAGTTGTGGAGAAGCATTTATATACATATGCCACTAGATATGCAGTTTCATATAAGACATAAGCCTGCCATATATTATGGCGGTCTCATAACCAGTCCATGTCTTCTGTCAAGCAAATTGCTAATACTCCAAACTGCAGTTTTGTGAGAGAAGACAACAAAGGACAGGAGGAGTTTTGGCTGATGTCACTTCCTGTTTGCGGTAAGGCGTATTGTATCACTTCCTGTTTTCACTGCGTGAGCAACGGTTCGTTGCTCCAGATTCTCTCGCTTTTATCTTTAATCTCTTTGCTGTAACATCTGTTTCTAACACATAAGCACTTTTAAAACATTTTCTGTTGCTGCACATCACGCTTGGGAACTCCTCGTGTTTCAAGGTTTGCTCTCTTGGCGTGGTAAAAGGGCGCTAGCCTAGCTTTCGCCTAGCCTAGCTTTAGCTACACAATGGCTTCCTCTCCTACTATTACTTCAGCTTCTCCGTCTCTGACTAAGTCTCCCCTTATCCCCTGCTCTCTGTGTCAGATGTTTAGCTATTCCTCTGCCTCCTTTAGTGATAATGGTACTTGTAATAAATGTTGCGTTTTTGTAGCTTTGGAGGCGAGGGTGTCAGAGTTAGAGTCCCGGCTCCGTGCTATGGAAAGACCAGCTGATAGCCGCCCCTCTGCTAGCGCGGAGCCACATAGACCTAGCGTTAGTTCACTTAGTGGTCCTCCAGAAGCACCCGAGCAGCCGGGTAAGCAGGCCGGCTGGGTGACAGTTCGTAGGAAGCATAGCTCTAGATTTCAGCCCCCAGTTCACCACCAACCCGTCTGCGTTTCAAACAAATTTTCCCCACTCAGCGACACACCCGCTGAGAAGCCGACCCTGATTATTGGGAGCTCAATAGTCAGAAACGTGGCACTAGAGACACCAGGGACCATAGTTAAATGCCTGCCAGGGGCCAGAACGGGCGACATAGAATCTTACCTAAAACTGCTGGCTAAGGATAAGCGTAAATACAGTAAGATTGTTATTCACGCTGGCGGTAATGACACCCGATCACGCCGATCGGAGGTCACTAAAGTTGGTGTTGCTTCGGTGTGTGAGTTTGCTAAAGCAATGTCGGACTCCGTAATTTTCTCTGGTCCCCTGCCTGATTTGACCAGTGATGACATGTTTAGCCGCATGTCATCATTCAACCGTTGGTTGTCTAGGTGGTGTCCTGAAAACGATGTGGGCTACATTGATAACTGGAGAACTTTCTGGGGAAAACCTGGTCTGATCCGGAGAGACGGCATCCATCCTACTTTGGATGGTGCAGCTCTTCTTTCTAGAAATCTGGCCGGATTTATTAGTCCTCCTAAATGCTGACAACCCAGGGTCCAGACCAGGAAGCAGAGCCGTAGTTTAACACACCTCTCTGCAGCTTCTGTACTGTTACCCATGCATTATCCTATTGAGACGGTGTCTTTCCCACGGCCAAAACTTAACAGATGAAAAACTTATCTAAAAGGAACAAATCATAAAAACCTAATAAAAATCAATACGGTTCACCTTGAACCTAAAAATAAAACAATTAAATGTGGTCTATTAAATTTAAGGTCTCTCCCTCCAAAGACTTTGTTAGTTAACGAATTGATTTCTGATAATCAGATAGATTTGTTTTGTCTCACAGAAACCTGGCTACAAGAGGACTACGTTAGTATAAATGAGTCAACTCCCTCCAATTATTCAAATTTCCACATTCCCAGATCTGTGGGAAGAGGAGGAGGAGTGGCAACGATTTTTCAGTCTGATTTATTAATTAGTCCCAGGCCAATTAATAACTACAGTTCTTTTGAACATTTAACCCTCAGTTTCCCTCATCCAAATTGCAAAGCAATACAACCTCTTCTGTTTGTTGTTTTGTATCGTCCACCAGGCCCTTACACTCAGTTTTTGGATGAGTTGTCAGATTTCTTATCTGATTTGGTGTTAAATACTGATAAGGCTATTATAGTGGGTGATTTTAACATCCATGTTGACACAGAATGTGATAACCTTAGTGTAGCCTTTAAAACTATCCTAGATTCAATTGGTTTTGCTCAAAATGTGCATAAACCGACGCACTCTTGGCTCCATACTTTAGACCTTGTGCTGACATATGGCATTGATTGTGAAGAATTAACAGTATTTCCTCACAACCCTGTCCTATCTGATAATTTTTTAATAACATTTGAGTTTAATCTAACTGAGTTCTCCACCCCCAAAAGAGGGTTCCATTATAGTAGATCTTTATCGGATAATGCTGTATCAAAACTTAAAGAGTCTGTCCCCTTTTTAATATCCTCCGTATTGCAGAAATGCCCTGTAGATGGCAGCAATGTTACCATACCATACCATACCAGCTTTATTTATAAAGCACTTTAAAACAACCACAGTTGATACAAAGTGCTGTACAATCCAAAAACACAACAAAATAAAAATAATTATAATTAAAAGTAGTTTAAAAACAAAGACATACACTTTAAACTAGATCTCGCTGGTGTTGAAAGCCAAGTTAAATAGATGGGTTTTAAGACGAGCTTTAAAAGTGGACAGAGAAGGGGCCTCTCTGACCTGCAAAGGTAAGTCATTCCATAATTTGGGGCCCATAACAGAGAAAGCCCTGTCCCCTCTGAGCTTCCTTTTTGTTCTCGGTACCTCCAAGAGCAGCTGATTTGCTGACCTGAGAGACCGATGGGGTATGTGGAGTTGAAGAAGCTCAGTGAGGTAAGCCGGGGCAAGATTATGCAATGATTTAAAAACAAACATAAGAATTTTAAAATGAATCCTAAAATATACAGGCAGCCAGTGAAGTGAGGCCAGGACAGGGGTCACATGGTCCCTTTTTCGGGTACCTGTCAACAAACGTGCAGCAGCATTTTGTACTAGCTGCAGACGTGAGAGCAGCGCCTGACTGACTCCCAGATAAAGTGCATTACAGTAGTCCAATCGAGTTGAAATAAAAGCATGGATCACTGTTTCAAAATGCTGCCTGGAAAGAAAAGATTTCACTGACGCCAATCGCCTTAAATGGTAAAAGCTGGACTTAACCACGGCTCTAATTTGGCTGTCCAATTTAAAATCACTATCCACCTTAAAACCAAGATCTGTAATAACAGGTTTAAAATATTCCTCCAAAGGTCCCAGGTCAACAGAGGAGGACTCACAGGAGCCACTGGGTCCAAACACCATCACCTCTGTTTTGTTTTCATTAAAGTTTAAAAAGTTCAAGGCCAACCAAGCTTTAATATCTCCTAGACAAGCCAGGAGATGTTTGATTGACTGTACATCCTGCTGCTTTATGGGCAAATAAATCTGACAATCATCAGCGTAAAAATGAAAAGAGATCCCATGTTTCCTAAGGAGAGAACCCAGAGGCAGTATATAAAGAGAGAAAAGCAGTGGGCCAAGAATTGAGCCCTGTGGGACACCGTAAGACATTGAGGCAATAGATGATTTAGAGCCACTAATATTCACCGAAAAAGTTCTCTCCTCCAGGTAAGACCTGAACCATTTAAGAACAGTGCCATCAATACCAACAATGTGGTGTAATCGCGATATTAAAATGTTGTGGTCTACCGTATCAAAGGCAGCAGTTAGGTCAAGTAACATCAGAACAACATGGTGACCAGAATCACATGCAAGAAGAACGTCATTAAAAACTCTAATCAAAGCAGATTCTGTACTATGGAGAGTTTTGAAACCTGACTGAAATACCTCCATGATGCCATTGTCATCTAAAAACTGTGTCAGCTGACAATACACAATTTTTTCTAAGACCTTAGAAAGAAAAGGCAGCTTCGAAATAGGCCGATAGTTAGCCAGAACAGTAGGATCAAGGCCAGGTTTTTTAAGCAGAGGCTGCACTACTGCATGTTTAAAACTAGCGGGAACCACACCCGAAGACAGGCTGCTATTTATAATTGCAAGAACAGGCTGCGCTATACTAGGAAAAATATCTTTAAAAAGTCGTGGAGGCACAGGATCCCGGGGGGAACCTGATAGCTTAACGTGGCCAACCACATCCTCTAACAGTGAGACAGTCACAGGCTCAAACTGATTGAAAGCAGCCGAGCAGGGGACTGAAATTGAAGGGTCAGAGTCGGGAGCTGTGATACGAGCCCTGGTACTACCAACCTTTTCAATAAAGAAACGCATAAAATCATCACAGACCTCAGGAGAAGCTTCCAAGCAGGCATTCTGAGAACTATTTAGCACAAAGTCAATGGTGTTAAACAAAACACGTGGATTATGACTGTTTGAAGAAATGATATTTGCCAAATATTCCCTTTTTGCCTCTTTAACTGTGCTCTGGTAGAGACGCCAACAGTCTTTTAAAATCTGAAGAGTAACTTGCAGTTTATCCTTTTTCCACCTGCGTTCAACACAACAACATTCCTTCCTTGCAGCACGAGTTCTGTCATCAAACCAAGGCTCAGGTTTAATCCTGGGCTGCCTAGTTATTAATGGAGCAACCGAGTCCAGGATGGTTTGGCAGGAAGAATGAAACCAGGACCAGAGCTCTTCTGTATCGAAGTGGAGGAAGTCAAATGATCCACAGAGCTGAAGAAAAGCAGTAGAAAATTGAGTGGCAGTAGAAGGGTTAATGATGCGACAGCGCCGAACAGCAGTGCGAGTTTTTACTGAGGTAGGTGTCAAAGTAACAGTGAATAAAACAGGTCGGTGATCCGAAAACACAGAGTCACAGATTTCCAAGTTAGTCACAGGCAGACCGCAGGAAATGACCAGGTCCAGTGTGTGTCCATGTTCATGTGTAGGGCCGGATACGGCCTGTACTAGGTTAAAAGAGTCCAAAAGGGTTAAAAAGTCCTTTACCAGAGGCTTATTTGGACAGCACACATGTATATTGAAGTCCCCAACAATAAGAACATGTTCGTAGTTGGTTAAAATCCCAGATAAAAAATCAGAAAAGTCGCTTATAAAATCTTTATCATATTTGGGGGGCCGGTAGACGACAGCACAGAAAACTGGGTCTACGTATCTCATCTCAAAAGACGTAAACTCAAAACTGGGGAATGATGTCTGTAAAAAACACTGCTTACATTTGTAGTCCTGTTTGTAAACAGTCGCTGTGCCTCCACCTCTCCCTGAGGCCCGTGGTGAGTTAAAATAAAAACAATCCGCTGGTACAAGCTCAGATAGAGCACTGGACTTACCAACACTCAGCCACGTCTCAGTCACACACAGAAAATCCAGGTTTTGGTGACCAAAAAAGTCCCGAAGAATAAAAGTTTTATTCACAAGCGACCTGGCGTTTACCAGGCCAATCCTAACAGGAACTTGATCCTGGGCTCCGACAAGTCGGGAAACCCGGCACAGCGGTCTCAGGTTTTGGTGACCCCGACGGCGCATATAGAGCCGAGAAAAGCAGGGGGGGCGGCGGCGTAAAGGAAATTCAACGCCGACCACTGGCACCAAGCAAACACCGACGGGATCCAAGAAACGCCGAGGCACCCGAGAGCCCAGAAACGATCCTTGCGATGATCGAGCAAAAGCAGAACAGTGCATCATGTAACACTTCAGCTTCACCAGCCGGCCGCTTCGTCTCCCGCGACGACGACGACGACGACTCCTCCGTGGAAGCAGCTCAGGAACCCGGAACAAGTGGCTCGGAATCTCCGATAGAAGCGGGGGCAAAGATTTTCGGCCCGCAACATCGAATAACTCCCTATCCTGGACCAAAGGTTGGAGGTCTAGTAGTGTGTAACGATCATACACCAGCAGAGACTCAGTTCCGTAGATGACACAGGTAAAAAACAGTATAAACATCAGCAGACGTAAGAATGACAGACGAGCAGCCACACACACCGGCGCCATCTCAGAGAAAAAAATGTTGTTTCTTCCAATTCACAAATAGATGTCTTTGTAAACGGTATGACTTCGTCATTGCGTTCTGCATTAGACAATGTAGCTCCCTTGAAAAAGCAGGTGATTATTCACAGGAAGCTGGCTCCTTGGTTTAATTCAGAGCTGCGTTCCTTGAAGCACAATGTTAGGAAATTGGAGAGAAAATGGCGCTCTACACACCAAGAGGAATCCTACCTAATCTGGAAGAACAGTCTATTGTTGTATAACAAGACCCTTCGCAGAGTTAGAGCAGCATATTTTTCATCATTAATTGAGGAGAATAAGAATAATCCTAGATTTCTCTTCAGTACAGTTGCCAAACTTACCCAGAGCCACAGCTCTGTTGATCCATCCATTCCCTTAGCTCTTAGCAGTAATGATTTTATGGGATTCTTCATAAATAAAATTGATTCCAATAAAAATAAAATAATTGGCATCCTCCCAAACATGATTACCTCGTCCTCAGTAAGTGAGGCAGCATTGGAGGAATCCTTAGAACCTGCGCAGTGTCTGAACTGTTTAAAAGCAGTAGAGCTTTCTGAGCTATCTAAAATTTTAGCTTCATCTAAACCTTCTACCTGTATGTTAGACCCAATCCCAACCAAGTTGTTTAAGGAGGTATTCCCTCTGATCAGTGGTCCTATTTTAGACATGATTAATCTATCCTTGGTAAATGGATATGTACCACAGGCTTTTAAAGTAGCTGTTATTAAACCTTTACTTAAGAAACCATCTCTTGATCCAGATGAGTTGGTAAATTACAGACCTATATCTAATCTTATTTTCTTATCTAAAATTCTTGAGAAAATAGTTGCTAATCAACTATGTGAACATTTACAAAGTAATGACCTACTTGAGGAGTTTCAGTCAGGCTCCAGAGCTCATCATAGCACTGAAACAGCTCTGGTGAAGGTCACCAATGATATTCTCATGGCCTTAGATAATGGACTTGTGTCTATACTTGTCCTGTTAGATCTCAGTGCTGCATTTGATACAGTTGATCACAATATTCTCCTACAAAGACTTAAGCATACTGTAGGGATTAAGGGAAAAGCATTAGGCTGGTTTAAATCTTATCTGTCGGACAGATTCCAGTTTGTTCATGTTAATAATAAATCTTCCTCAAACTCTAGGGTCACTTGTGGAGTACCACAGGGTTCAGTCCTTGGACCAATTCTATTTACTATATATATGCTTCCGATTGGCAAAATTATCAGACAGCATGGGATTAATTTCCACTGTTATGCTGATGACACTCAGCTATATTTATCCATAAATCCTGATGAATCCAATCAGTTACTTCGACTGCAGTCATGTCTTGATGACATCAAAAGCTGGATGACTTTAAATTTCCTGCATTTAAATTCTGACAAGACAGAAGTTGTAATCTTTGGGCCAGAGTCTTCAAAAAATAAAGTTCTTAATCAATCACTTAATCTGGATGGCATTAACTTGGCCTCTGGTAATAAAGTTAAAAATCTTGGTGTTGTTTTCGACCAAGACATGTCATTTAAATCCCATATTAAACAGGTTTCCAGAGTTTCCTTTTTTCACCTCCGGAATATCGCCAAAATTAGAAACATTCTGTCCAGGAGTGATTCTTCCCACTGTCGCTTCATGCTTGCTCAGTATGAGGGATTGCAGCAAAGCCATGTACAATGCAGACGACTCTCCCTGTGGCTCTACGGTTCCCCAGGAGTGAATGCTGCTTGTCGGGACTTTGATGCAATCATCTGGTTTCCTTATATAGGACATTTTTGACCAATCTGTATAATCTGACCCAATCTGTATAATATGATTGAACTTGATTTTGTAAAGTGCCTTGAGATGACATGTTTCATGATTTGGCGCTATATAAATAAAATTTAATTGAATTGAATTAATACGTTAATAAATCCCTACACATTTTCTTTATGAATTTGCATACTGAACTTTGTCTTTTTAAAACTCAGATTAAGAGAAATAGTTTCCTTATTAGGAACAAAAACATACAGTTCAGATTTAACTTTTTAGACAGGCATTCTGAATCCACGACTGCATTTACTGAGCTCATGTTTAGAATCAATTCATTAGAACAGCTGAAGCGCTTCAGACACAGATGCGCACCGTAGCTCACCCGCCGCTCCCGCCGTCCCCCCTCCCCCGCCCGTCCACCTCAGCCACTGTTGCGTTCTCAGACAACTACAGCTCTGCGCGTGCCCGCCTTCAACGGTGATAAAAGGTGGAAAGTTACAAAACAAGACTAACGGTAAGTAAATATGTCAAATCATTTGTTTGTAAAAGAGGATGGGGATATATAAACTGTATCAGCTCCTGTTACAGAGGCTTCTGGTGTCTTTTTGACAAGTTTTCAAAGAGTTTAGTAGCTACTGTTGTTAGCTGGTGCTTGTGTATGGTTTGTCAATTTCCAGGCAACGAAGGGAAAGTCCACAGACATGTCTTTTTATTTTAAGAAGAAAATAACAGCAGAAGGAGATAAAGAGATGACAGAGAATGAGGGAGGAGGAGGAGAAAGAGGAGGTGGATGGAGGAGAGGAACAGATAGAGCAGCATGATGAGGACACAGAGCCAGCATTAGAAGAGGACAGTGATGAAGAAAAGCATCAGACAGCAGCAGAGAAGGAACAGTCAGCATCATTGACCACCGAAGCATGGCAGGTGTTCCTGGACCCACAGGTGAAGTTATGACCATGTGGCCATAATAATGAAATTAATGAATTGTCTAGAAAGTAACATCCTCGGAAGAAATGTATGTTTTGTTTAGTGTGTTCGTTTTTTAGTGTGATGGACTCACTTAAATATATAACTTAAAAAAATAAAAAATAAATTATATATATATATATATATATATATATATATGTGTGTTTAGTTTTGTTTGTCTGAATCGAAATGCCTAGAGGCCATTAATACAGCTACAATTGATCATTACTATGGAGAGGCTGGTATTATTGTTGTTATTATCATCATTTTAATGTCAGAATAACAGACTTTTGCTCCTGTTTCATTATAGATATATCCCAGTCAAGAGTAGAGCGGGCCAAGCAGCCACAACTAAAAATCTTTCCTCCAACCTGTCAAGGGGACAGAAGAAAATGCTTTTCTAAAGACTGGTACAACACACGTAAATGGCTTGAATTGAGCCTGGTAACTAGAGTTGGAGCCTATGGATCTTTGCTGGGAAGTTATTTTTGTAAAAGTAATTATTATTTTTGTTTCAGACTAAGTAAAGGTATAACTGTTTCTTACACATACAGTATAACCTTGTAGTCAAAATATGACTGTTGTTCCCTGTTTTCCCTGAAATTCCTGTTACATAAAGATGTTTTTTATCTGCCAGTATCTGCTTCTCCCCAGTATTTTTTTGTATTCAATAAATAAATAAATTTACACCCTATACACAATACAAAGCAATTATTGTTCAACTCAAAATGTAAACTGTACTGTCATTGTACTGTGTCTATGCAGATTAGATAATTAGTAACATTAAAAATCATCATAATCACAATCAAATAAAGCAATAGGTGTTTACTTAAGTCTTTCTGAGTTTTCTACAGGAAGCTTTACTACAACCGTAGAATAAAATCCTGAATTTATGGATTTTAGTTTCAGTGCCACCCCAAGAGTTTTAAGTGGCCCCTTCTGGCCACCCCTATGAAATATTTCTGCACGCGCCCCTGTGTATATTATGTAAAAGAAATTACACCTGCTATTTATACCTGAACTGCCTCAAAGGGTCAACAAAAAATGAAAACAATAGCAACGAAATATGGTAAAAGGGAAACCCTCACCTTTTCTTTTTCAGACAGCTGTGGCTAAGAATCTGAATTTTTAATAGCCTACAGTCTTTGCTTTTCCATCTTTCCAGCGGTCTTCAGAACTCCTGCCTGGCACAGAATATTTAGTTTTATAGAGGAGATTAGGTTTTTGTTGATTAAATGTATTATACTTCAGAATTAAATGCTATTTTGAGATGCTAACGTTGGTTACTTACATTTCTCAAGTTCAACAAATCAAAACAGTCTCTCCTGCTTCTTTACAGAACTGCACTCAGCAGCTTCCACCTATTTTAGTGCAGATAATATTTCGTTTTTTAACTGGGACTAGTTTCGTAGCCTAGTATTAATTGTGGTAACGGCAGTAACCCAGTATGAATCAAAACAAATATCGCGCTCCAAGCACGCACGAACATGCACGCACACACACGCAATAGAAAACAGCCAATCAGGAAGAGGGAAGGCGGGATTTAAGGCAGCACAACCAATGAGAGTGGAGTTAAACAGCACACAGCACAGTCCGGTGTGCTGCAGATTTAAAGGGACAGAAAAGAAAAAGGAGGCAGTGGAGCTGTGCACAGCAGCGTTGAAATGACACTGTGGGAACGCCGAGCGCTTCAAACGAAAGCGCTCCGGGCGAACCTGTGCATGTACGCACGTCTGGCAGAGCCGAACCGACACGCAGGAATACTCTGTATCAATAATTTTTTAGGGGTGCTTAAGCACCCCTAAAAATAGCCTAAATACGCCACTGATAATCGCCCATGCAGTAATTATCCAATAGGAGGATCGTACCTATTAGTCAAATCCAGGTGGCGACTTTTTCTTGGGCCAGACAATGTATTTGTGTATTATGATTTTTTTTATAGGCCTAATGTGGAATCTCTTAATGTTCATGTTTTATTTTGCAGGGAGTGACCCCTGTGCAGTGTACTCGGCTGTTAAAACAAATCATGTTACTTATGGAGAGATAACCATCAGAGAAAACCGGAACTGAGGTAACGTTGTTGTAAATTTATCTCTCTTTACAGATAATTGGGTTTCTGCTGAGCTCTTGGTGATGTCTGGTTCTAAATGATAAAACTATAATGTTGTGCCATAAATAACATCAATTAGGCACTTCAAACAAATTTATCAGGATAATCTTTTTAAACTGACCTGTTTGGGGAGAAATAAATTTTTGAAAAACACGTTGAACCATTTTCTATGTCTGGAAATAAAATAGTGTTCAGAACACCCCCTTAGCCAACATAAGACTTATTTTAATGGGGGTCACCAAAACCTCACCTCCAGCCTCAGTTTTAAGAAGGATGGTGGGGTGGGCTTGTTGGCATGACTTTCTTTGTCTCCGGCCATGCTCCACTGTTGGCTCAGCAGGTGCTGCTGTTTTTAATATGTTCTGTTGCAATATTTCAGGTATTCAGCATAAAACCGCTTTATATGACCCTGAACCATGTGTGTAAATTTCAGATCAACCACAGTGACTATATCAGGTGATTTTACTGTAAGTGTCCAAATCTCCAGGTAGTTGTATATACCTATATTGAAATGCTCAAACATATTGATGATTAGATCATCAAAATACACATTTGTGATTGTTTCTCTTGAGTGAAAGATAACAAAAATGTACTTCAAGGAAATTTAAAAAAATATTTTGACATTAGTCTTTTATTTAGTACATATTCATGTCCTGTACTTATGGAACCATTGTTTATCCTGCACTTGCTGCTATTGCACTTCTGGTTAGACCTAATCTCCATTTTGTTGCCTTGTACCTATACCTGTGTAAGATAAAATAAGCTTTATTGAGCTCACAGTGGAGAAATTCACTTGTCACACATTGGCTTAATAAACAAAGAAGGTGCCTGTCGTAATTTGTCACTATGAACCCGAACATACACCACACAGGGAGCTGAGTTTTGAGAGTTTATTGAAAGAGATGAGTTGTGGAGGATCTGAACCAGAGTCTTTACCGGGCAGAAGGGGATGAATGCTGAGTGCAGGATGCAGGCAGACTGGAGGAGGCTGGAGGACCACGGGTGAGCCCAGGGGCGGAACCCGAGCAGAGCTTGGAGCGGAATCCAAGGAGCCAAGGGAGGAGTGCGGTCAGGGAACAAAGTCTCTTATCAGAGGAGGGCCAGAGCCCTTCTGATGAGAGAGGATGACATATGCTCGTGTGGAGAAGACAGGACGAGGGTAAGGCAGATCCAGCAGTGAGGAGCAGACTGAGGAGAGCTTATATTGAGAGGCTGGCAGGCTGATTGAAGGCTGACAGGTGTGGATGATTAGGCTGAGTGGAGTCTGACAGGAGGAGGAAGTTGCTGGAAAGTTCCAGAGACAGGTAGGCCATTACAGTGCCAAAAAGTATATAGAGGGTGTCCACATATATACTGTGTGCCACAAAATACAAAAAATAAAATAAAAATACAAAGGAAATAAAGCAGAGATTTAGGATGACTTCTGTACATTCAAGTGACTTATTTACAAATGGATTTACGTAGTTGATTAAAGTGGTACCAGGTAACGACAATAAAGTTGAATTTAAACTAATCTAATCTAGTATCCTTTAAAAAAGGCAGCCATAGTTTCAGATCTATAAACAATTGATATGTCAATAATTAAAAAAATCTGAATGAAGACTGTGGGATCAAGAAATAAAAAGGTACTACTAAGTGTGACAATAAGGGGGAAGTAAGGCACACAGGTTTGTTGACTGAGGCAAAAGACAGTCCAGCTCAAATTAACAGCTTTGTTTATCAAGTAAATACTAAAATCACATTTTTCACATTCACATAAAAACATAGCTGGGCCAGGAGTTGTGGCCAACAGTGGAAATTACTGGAGGGAAACTAAAATATAAAACACACAACAATAAAATACACCTCAAGCTAAGAAGAAACCACCACCAGGGGATGCACCAACACAGGCATGGCAATCAGCTCCTATAAACACAATACATGTTAAAATATGGAGTGAACAATGCAAAGAACAACAGAAAACAAAAAAACAGATGTTCATAGGGCCATTTTAATATGATAATAATTCGGTGGCAGCTGAACGGAGTCCTACTTAGCTCCAGAAAGTGATTAGTCTTTAGGAAGCGCACCAAGCAGCGGGGCAGGCATATGCCCCCAACAACTAAAGTAACAGATAATAGCGACAATGCAAAATAAGCAGGACAGAACAGCAGAATTCCTTGAAGCATACTACAACAAAGCACAGCAAAACAACTATTAACACTTTAGATCTTGAAGCCATGACATGCAAAACAGACATCTGTTCTTTAAAGAAGAACTCATTAACCAGCCAGATCACCAGGAAGAATGTGATCTGTTCGAAACTGAGAGGGCAGTTTCGAAATGGCTGATCGGATCAAGGGACAAGGGATGCAATAGACAGGTCCGACAGGTCCCTCCTTCTCCTACTAGTTCCACTTCTTGCTCAGCGGAAGAAAATTTGTTGATGGATCATTTCTTTTTTTTTTCTGTTACATGTTCTTTTTTTTTTCTTGATGTATAACTAGTTTCATAACTGGTTATAATGGTTATTATAATCTGTACCATATCGTGTGTGTGCGTGTGTATTATGCATCTGATTTAATCTGTAAAATACTATTATTGCATTTGACCTAATAAAAACATGAATAATGGCATGACATTTTTATTTATATAGTGTAGAGGCGACTCACAGTTGATTGCATCAAAGTCTTGACAAGCAGCGTTCACACAAGATAATAAAAAACAAAATAAGAACCCCCTCCAAAATTAAATAGTTAGCCTGTAATAATAAAAGTTAGCCTAGGTACAGTGTAGGACATAAGGACCCATAATCAACCCAGGGTCCAGCTAGTGTGGGCCCCATGTGGGAGAAAACTGGGTTACCCATGTAGGCTTTATATTAGGCCCATGTGAAACCCGCCCTCAGCCCATGTGGGCTTGCCCACAATGGGGCCACCATGGAACCCCCAGACAGAAATAGCTGTGCCCCAGCTGGGCAGCCCAGATGGGGCCCACTCACCAGCTCACATCCAACCCGTGTGGGCCCTGCATGGGTGTGTTGGCAGGGATACTACTCACCACTTTGAGCTGCACTACAGCTCTTTAAAGGGAGAGACTCTGGACTGTTTCCCAAGGAAGCCATGTTACTGCTCGGATAAGCCAAGTAACTCTAAAGGCCAAATCAGTGCTCTTGCTTACAGTCACCGTTATGAGTCGTGCCGATCCATGAGGCTGTATGCGACTATCCGTGCTAAAAAATAGAATACCAGTATTAATGATGAAAATGTTGGTTCTTGAAAAAGGAGACCAAGCTCCTCTTACCTGTCGTAAGGCACAGATAACTCGGAAGTGGAAAACCAAGGACAACCAATGCCTATAGCCAGAGAGGTAGCACGTCTTCTTTTTCTTCTTCCGTTTGTGCTTTATGGCGGTTGGCAAGCAACTTACTGATGTGCATTACCGCCATCTACTGGAATGGAGTGTGGATTGGGATGCTACATATGTATTCTCCCTCAAAAAATAAAATAAATAATAATAATAATAAATAACTAGAATCGTTTAACTTCTGAAGAAGTTGAAGAAGGCGCCCGCCTGGTGTTGCGCGTAACCGTCAAAGGCAAAGCTTCCGAGTTCCTTGGTCGTAGGCTTTTAACACTTGGGGATTTTAAATCAAATCTTCTGAGTGTGAAAAGGATTTGTCTTCGTCAAAACCAGCCGACAGAAGAAGGTCTGCATCCAAGCAGCATGGAAAAATTTTTGTTATTAAAACATGATTAAATACTTCAATGTAGCATGAAAAAATGAAATATGTGAATAAAAATGTTAAAGGCATTACAAACTACTAAAGGAAGTACAAACTCTGTGAAGCAGAAGTTGGTGAGACCTTCCTAGAGCTACTTCCGGTTAGCAACATGCTAAGCGTTAGCCGCTAACATGGTTGTGTCCAGTATCACCGGGTGATTGTACTCTGTTAGTTTGGTCCAAATCCTGTACTGGGAAGTTCCTCAAAAAGGGTGCCAATACTTAATGTCACCAAAGCTCACCAAAGGCCACGTGTCAGATCGGCTTCCTTTAGCAACTAAGCCTCACCAAATCTGGGCCCAGAACTCAACATTTGACAAAAATGGTGTGTAGTGCCATTTCCCACAGGTGAGGGGTGCTGTATTGGCCGGGGGGTAGTTCTTGCTGTTGCATTTTTTTCATCATTCATTCATTTATATCAGTTGTTCAAATTATTTATTTGTTACTTGTAAAAAAAGAAAAAATATTCGGTACCCCCAGCGGGTTGCGAACCTGCGACCTTTGGTGCACCAGCCCAACACCTAAACCACTGTACCAAAAAAAAGTGCCATGCTGAGCTCTGCATTATGGAGAGGTCAACTGTGTCTAGGAAGTGGTTTTTGGTTAATTTTGTCACCACGGTAACTTTAAATGGCATCAAGTACAAATAGCACACTTTGCGGCGTCGAGACGCACGTTTTGATATATAGTTTGTGGGGGTACAGCCTACGGTTCGGGCTGTATTAACCATAGACATAATATAAGAGTACACGCGTCATTGGGCGGGTTCTGCCTATGCTGCGATGCGTCAGAGCGTCCGCCATCTTAAATGTGGCAAATCTGCAGTTACTCAGTCACTTAAACAGTATCAGAGGGACTTTAATCTCTGAATATACTTTGTATTCGTAGTATTTTTTTTGTAATATTCCAAGTTTATTTTCGTATCCCTTTAGCTTCATTCTCCTGAATTTATTCTCCTTAAGAATAAAAATATTTAAAATAATCTAACCTGGCCCTATTACTCCAGGAGTGAAATAATTCTGCAAACTGTGAATATTCTGGAAATGTTCCCCCTTAATTCTCATAATATGACGTTTTTCTCATAACATTATCACTTTTGTGTTTGTTTGTTTATTTTTACTTGATTGACCTAGGACTTTTTTTCTCATATTATTAATTTTACCTCTTTAATACTCACCCAAAAAGTCTGTTCCTAAAGGTTCACATGTGACACACGGTTTTATGAAATAATGAAGACCACGATGTTTAGATTAGATTTACCACTCTGCAGCTTTAGTGTGTCCAGTTTTGCAACATGGTGCAGCCTTAGTTTATAGAAGGCAGATACAAGTAGTGAAATCAGCCAGAATACATTTCCATGCAGCACAGGAATGAGGCATCTTCTCTGATCCACGTTCACTACAACAGAACTCAACTTTTTTCTGCCACATACAATATGGCGGTGACGTTGACGTGCGAACCTGCGCCCTATGACGCGTCTACGTATATATGTCTGTGCTATTAACGGTAACGGAAGATTAAAAAGGAATAATAATATTAAAGAAACCCTTATTAGGTGCATAGTATAAGGCCTCCGCCTTGCATTTTCAATGCATAGGCGGGCGCCTAAATATAACTTGTATCCTTTCAATCACTTTCGTTTTCTCAAGGTAATTTAATAAATAACAAAAATATTCACTAGTAGAAATGTTGTCTTGTAATCTTGTATATTAAACTGTAAGTTATTTTCTTGTAATCTATATACTAATTCCCTTCTAACAACAGAATATTTTGAACAGATCATAAAAATTTGTTTTACTGTCAGTTTACTGAAGACAAAAATCACAATTTCCTGTTGGAAGTTGTTCCCATTTTAAATACAGCACTATTTAACCCTGTATGACCAAAATGTAATCTGGATTTAATAATTACCTCTTTTCTATTTCTTTCTGTTCTCCTCATTGTACCAACTTTTCTTTGAAAACTGTAAAGTCGCCTTCCAGTTATTTCACTTCCCACTTGTTCTGCCATCTTTCCTTAATTTTTTGTTTCATAATAGATTTGAATTCTACTTTACTGAATGCTACCATTACATGAAAATAACTATTTTTTGTATTTTGTTTTGCATATTTGTCTGCCAACTCATTTCCTTTTAGTCCTACATGTGATGGTATCCATGTAAAAAGAACCAAATTCTATAAATAAACTAAAAAATTTCAGAAGAAATTTAGAATGGGGCCTGCCTGGTGGTGCATACCGTCCTAACCGTAAGAGTTAAAGTTACGAATCTCAGATTCCTGCATTCATCACAGCCCCCGCTGTGGCCATCGAAAGGTGCCATTCTAGGGCAATGGAGAATGTCCCTGACTTCCTAGGAGCCTCTGGCCAGCAGAGTTCTGTTGTCATGGAAACTCACTCACAGCTGCTGCCCTTTAATTCCTCATTACCTTTATCATGTGGGGGACTGAGTGGATTTTGTGATTTAGGTGTCTCTGGAGCAGCTCTGCAGCACGTAGCAGGGGCAAAAGGGGTTAAAAATGGATATTTGACACCTAATAACTTGGAGATTCTTCATCTGACATTGCCCAGATTTATTATGGAGCTTTCTCTGTAAAGGAAGTTGTTGTGCAATTATACAAAGTTATTTATTGTTTCATAAATAACTCTCTGTCTGTTAAGTATTGTCTGGTGATGATCAGCTCTTAAGCTGATATCAAGACAACGGTTGAAAGGGATGAATTCGAGCACTAGCGATCTTTTAACAGCAAAACCTGCACACACATAGAATAAAGGAGTGACAACTTCTTTTCAAGTCCAAGAATGTATTAACAGAAATAAAATGAACATCCAGAGAACATCACTATGTAATGTTGTTTACCTGAATTAACACAATATTTTGATTAATAAATCCTCTCTACTAGGCTAGTGAACTTAACTAAACTACTAAGCAAAATGAAGATAAAAAGAAGCTAAGCTAAGGAACTATTTACAAGCAAAAACAAACAAAAGACAAAACAAAAGTGGTTGGTCATAATCAGAATACTTCAGTGAATCCTGGTTCACTGCAGATCTGATTAACAAAAACATGGAATGGAGTTAAAACATTTCCCATGTATTTCAATCCATTCACAATGCAAAGCCCATGTTAAACAAAACATTATTTGTTAAAATAATATTCTGAGGACCGGTTTGTCCTGTAAAATAATTTAATTCAGAATAGCTTGCCTTTGTTTATGCAATTTTACCTCCACCCGCTAGGGGTGCTACAGCGATCGTCGCTAACCTGGTTAAAATCTATAGTTATCAAAATTGTCTTGAAAACCGGCATTAATATACCATATTGATGCGGGAATAAGGCTCATAACACCATCGGAGGATGGCGGCGCAGAACTCCTTTTGAAATGTCCGAGACCGGATGTTAGCAAGGCTAATATCCTGTTAGCTAGCGGACGCTCTGCGTTAACAAATGAAAGCTTTTGCTTTAATTTTAGTCATATTGAGTGGCTGGATAACATAAACCTTAATGTCCCATCAATGTATGAAACCCTTGTGGAGGTAACCGTTCTGGTAAAACTTTAAAACGCACTCGACAGTGACATGGTACCAAATGCTAGCAATGCTATATTGCTAGCCTTTGTTCAAAACGCCAGGTATACACGGTTTACAAGACATTTCTCAATAAACCTTTTTAACTTCACCCTCAGACCGCTGCCCAAACCTCTGTCCTTTGTTTTGTGTCAGTTCGGTCCAGTTTTGGCCATTCACGGAAGGAGCGTTGAAGGAGGGAAGTTGTTGGCCTTGGTTCTTGGCAGGCTAGCGTTAGCCTTGCAGCAGCATGTGGCTAACGGCGTGGTCTGGGTTGGAGGCCTGGTCCTCCAGGCAGACTCTGACCCAGGTTGCAGTCACGATTTAAGCAGATTTCTCCTTGGCATGGGGACGTTACTCCTGTGCCGGCGTTTCAGCTCTGCGTGGCCTGGAACCAGCTCTGTCTGTGGTGCGCTATGGAAGCAAAACAAAGCTGGCATAGACGGATTCCTTCACTTCGGCATCTGTTTTAAGCAGAAGTGAGAGACTTATCTTTGAATCGGCTGGCAGTTTCTCCCTATGCCGGGGAGGAACTGAGTTTCAGAAGGGTTCATTCTCACTCAGCTCGGGGCCTGCTCCAGGCCCCATGCATGGCTCCTGAGGGAGGAGGGACCCCCCAGAGGAGTGCTGGTCGTCCAAGGGTGGAGGAGTGTTCCCAGCAGCTTGGAGTCAGGAGAAGAAAATGGGAGAGAGGCAAAGAGAGACTTTGTCTGTGGGAGGAAGGTTTTTATCTGTAAGGCGGGTTACAGCTGACCTCCTGCCGAGAAGAAGGGAGAAGGGAGAGAAAGGCTTCTCCTGGCCGCCCTTATCCTTTGCAGCAGGAGTGGACTTTCTTTGTTGAATCATGCACTGTTCAGGATTCAATCTGTGTTACTATTATCATGGCATATTATGGCACAACAAAGTAAAGACTCTGTCAAGCAGAAGTTGGTAGGACCTTCCTAGATTTACTTCGTGTTAGCAACATGCTAACCGTTAGCTGCTAACATGGTTGTGTTCCGTATCAACAGGTGATGATACTCTGTAACCGGGTGATGGTACTCCGTTAGTTTGGTTCAAGTTTTCTTCGCAATGCACTGCCCCCTCATTGCAATTTCAAGGACAGGCACCTAACTAAAAAATTCCTGAAGAAATTTAGAAAGGTGCCTTCCTCGTGGTGTGTACCGTCCTTACCGTAAGAGTTACCCTTGCAAATATCATATTCCTACATTCATGAAATTCCAAAAAAGGAAAAAACAAAGCAACTGGACTTGTTTTCCGTAGTTGAAGACGTTTCGCTTCCTCTCCCGGAAGTTTCTCAATTCAAAAAGTCTGGAGTAATGTGGAGTAACAAGCTTTATACCATTGTCAAACAAAGGCCTTGCAATGGCTTAGATAACATGCACCCACAGGTTTGGAGGGCACCTGTGGGTACCCTGTGGGTACCCTAACTGGGCTTTTGTTAAATCAGCAAGAAAATCCAAAATACCCGCTGCAGAACATAATGGTGAGAAGAATAAACGCAAAAACATCGTCATCCCATATGTTGCTGGAGTCTTTGAAAAACTCAAGAGGATTTTCTCCAAACACAAAATCCCAGTACATTTTAAACCAAACAGGACCCTCAGACAGAGGCTGGTGCATCCCAAGGACAAAACCCCCAAACCTAAGATGAGCGGAGTGGTGTCTGCAGTTCAGTGCAGTGAGGAATGTTCTGACCTTTATATTGGAGAAACCAAACAACCTCTCCACAGACGCATGGCTCAACACAGGAGAGCTACCTCCTCGGGACAAGACTCTGCTGTCCTTTTACACCTTAAGGACAAAGGACACCCTTTTGAGGACCAAAATGTTCACATTTTGGACAAAGAAGACAGATGGTTTGAAAGGGGTGTGAAGGAAGCCATCTACGTTTTGAGAGAAAGACCATCCTTAAACAGAGGAGGAGGCTTTAGGTTCCAACTCTCAAAAACTTACAACACAGCTATAGGATTAATTCCGGCCAATCATCACCTTAACTCTCACCTTCATATGGGTGATCAAAACATTGTTCCTTTAAGCCCAGCCAATAACAACCCTAATGACTCCTCGTTACAGAGGAGTGGACCAGTTTCGGTCCAATCTGCTGGCTTAATGGCTTTAACGACCGCCCATTACTAAGGGGTGGACCTGTTTCAATTGAATTTGCATGTTATCTAAGCCATTGCAAGGCCTTTGTTTGACAATGGTATAAAGCTTGTTACTCCACATTACTCCAGACTTTTTAATTTGAGAAAGCTTCCGGGAGAGGAAGCGAAACGTCTTCAACTAACTACGGAAAACAAGTCCAGTTGCTTTGTTTTTTTACTTTTTTTGGAATGACCATGGCCTGGATGACTGAGAATCTTCACCAGCATACATTCATGAAAGTGTCATGCCTATACATCACATGGTTTAGGAGTAGCAACAATGCGAAAACATGTGTTGTTTGGAATTTTCAGATATGATTTTTCACGACACCTCCAAAGAAAATCAATGGAGAGCGTTTGGACTTTTTGGCACTCTGGGGTGATTTGCGAAAAATATATTAATGCCACACCAATGAGGGTTTCGTTTTCTGATTCCTGACAAAAATACCTACGTTTTGGTGAATAATCTGTCTACGTAGAGTGAAAATTGAGCGAGTAGGCTGAAGTTGTTTGGAGTTTTGAAATCTTTGAAAACTCTAGAGTTGGAGTTAAATGTATGTGCAGGCACCTATTGCCTGCTTTGCAATGCACTGCCTCCTCATTGCAATTGCAGGGGCAGGCCACTTATTAATGAATCTCAAATAAAAGGTCTGGTATACTAATAGAATGATTATTTTTTAATGAATATAATGATGAACTTGTATCAGAACATATTATTTTTCTCAGAGGACGAACTTCCTCAATCCATCCTAAGGCCAAAATGATTCCCATCATGTCTCCTGCATAAACTGACACTCCATCATTAATTCTTTTACATTTTTTAATACTGAAGTAATATTATCTTTTCCTGGAGATTAATATTTTGATTTCCTTAAAGCATTATTTAATTCAAATAAAGAAAAGGGACCATCAAATGAGTCATTATATCTTACATTTTCTTCTAATAAAGCAACATTTTCATCAATTGTACAAACTCTTCTCCCTTTTTCTTCTGTATTTAAATTATTACAACTATGAACTTTAACACATTTTTTAACCAACATGTTTTCCTTCTCCTCAGTCACAGCAATAACATTTCTGTCTTTCAGAACTGGATATCCATATGCGCTTCTAATTCCATTCATTCGCTTTATCATTCCCCAAACTTTAGAAAATTTTGTTTCCCTACTTACCAAATTACAAAAGTTTCCTCATTAAACCTTTTTTGCATTTTTCTTTTTGCACTGTTCTTTTAACAAGAGCTTGTAACCTTTTACATCCAAGAAAATTCTGCTTTCTCTTTAACAATCTAAAAGCTTTATGTCAAGATTTAATTGCAACATCACATTTTTTTGTCCACCATGGTACTATTTTCTTTTTATATTTTCCTCTTTTCCTTTGGATTGTTTCACGTGTTGACATGGTTTTGACTTTTTTGGCTCACATGCAGATAAAACTTGGGAGAGTGTGATCTGCAGTTTAAGGCGTTTATTAGCTCACAAAATGTACAGAGATTAAGTGAGGGATTGATCACGGCGGGTCAACCCCAAGGAGAGACGCGGGACCGGGATGAGAGAAGAGTGGTTAGACGGGGCACTGAGAACGGGAGATGCGAGACTGTGGGGGGAAACTTACCACAAAGCACGGAAACTGTGCCGGGGGGAGTGGAGCAGAAGGGAGGAATCGGCAAATGATTTCTGCTTGAAAACAGGTGACTGAGTGGCTGATGGGCGGGCAAGAGGAACAGTAGTCCGTGGACAGCTGGAGGAACCAGGGAGATTCAGTGAGGTCCTCAGCCTGACTTGGTAACACCAAGGAAGCCTCTGGGTGGAACTCAGAACTGTGAGAGCCTGGAGACTTGTCTTGAGACGTCAGAGCATGAAGGACCATGAAGAGGGGTCCAGCATGCAAGGTAACAAGGATTAATGAAGGAAACAGGAGAACTGTCAGAGACAGTGGCCACTAAGGTGTACCACACAAGGTTAACACTCTGGCGTCCTCCAGCTGTCTCAGCACAGTTCTCATAGCGCAGCCACACGCTGCTGAGCAAGCCGCAGATGTGCGTGCCCCGCCCACCTGTAAACCGTAAGGAACGATATTTGTGCCTTCTGATCGAGCGCGCAGAAACCAAACTGAGCACACAGTGAGACGACGTGCACGCGCTCAAAACTGGTCTGGCACTAGCTCATCTCTAAAAAACTCTTCTCAACCCACTATCCTTGCGCTGTGTTCCATCTTTGCTCAACCTGCTCATTCCACGCTCAACACCAGCAGTGCGCTCGCTCAACTCTGTCTCTGTGCTTGAGACTTCAAAAACTGTCCCCTCCACCAGCCAATCACAGACAGGTTTCTTTTCATCCAATCAGAGTATGGCTTGCAAACACTGCATTTCGATGGATTAAATCAAAATGCTGCAGCTTTTGGCAGAAATTACTAAACATAACAGTGGGATTGAAGAAAAATAGTAAAACAAATGATAGTTCCTTGAGCTACTAAGTGAGGTGTGAAAATACTGTGGGGTGCCCCCAGGGACATAAATCAAAATTAACTTCCATATACACATGTTAAGTTAAACTCTTCCATATAATATACTGAAAAACGTGCATAAACACTAGTGAAAAGCTTTCACATAAACTAGTGAAAACATTTACCTCTTATATAACCTACTCAAAAGCTCTCATACAAAGTAGTGAGAACTGTTTGTATAAACTGGTGAAAAGCTTTACCTTTCATACACACTATTGAAAAGCTTTTATATACACTACTGAAAAGCTTTCATACACACTACTGAAAAGCTTTTATATACACTACTGAAAAGCTTTCATACACACTACTAAAAAGCTTTTATATACACTACTGAAAAGTTTTTTATACACTACGGAAAAGCTTTTATATACACTACTGAAAAGCTTTCATATACACTACTGAAAAGCTTTCATATACACTACTGGAAAACTTTTATATACACTACTGAAAAGCTTTCATATACACTATTGAAAAGCTTTCATAAACACTACTGAAAAGCTTTCATATACACTACTGAAAAACTTTTATATACACTACTGAAAAGCTTTCATACACACTACTGAAAAGCTTTTATATACACTACTGAAAAGCTTTCATACACACTACTAAAAAGCTTTCATACACACTACTGAAATAGCGTTTTAGCGTTGTAGAATTTGACAGGATCCGGAAAAGGGTCTCCGTTGAAGCCAAAATAAAGTTGAGTAATGCCCCTGCTTCTGTGAGGTGTTCAGCGGGTAGCTGAGCAGTAGTGATGGGTCGATGAGGCGTCATGAAGGGTTTCGACACGTTGCCAAACTGTATTGATACTGTGCCGATACTGTGTCACTAAGTACTGACACCTGCTGGACATTAAAAATCCCTACAGGCAACCTAGTTGACAGCATTAACTGACACAGATTTGATGACCTAGTATACACAATAATACAATTTAAGTCATTGTATGTTGCATTGTATTATTTCATGTTTTCATTTGAATTTAAAATATCTTTGATATTTTTTTAGATACAGTCAATAAATAATGTGAACCTGTATGATAACGAAATAACCTCTAAGTAAACATGTTGTGTATGAGAATGCTTGTGTACTGGCATTTTTCTTTTTACAAATTTTTATTCAAAAAAAATAAGTTGTTTCAACGTTTTGATATTGAATTTGTTACGCTTTTTTGATATTACTTCTCCAGCTGTAGAAAACACCCGCTCACATGGCACAGATGATGCTGGAGTGCAGAGAAATTGTAATGAAAGGAGGAAGAGGTTTGGATAAACTGTCTTTTGATTTTTCCAGTATATCATAGGATCTTGGGACCCTCTGCCAAGTATCTGTGCACCTCCTGGATGGCATTAGCTGTGGCACTTTGGGTCTGCCTGCCCACTTCGATGTCAAATGTTGCCAAATGTTAGGTTAAAAGAACAAATTGGCATTTTAGTACATGATTTATAAACAACAAACTGCCCAATAACATGCCTGAAGTAGGGGCAGACAGCTTTTGTGAAGATGGTCCTGGCTGGGGCTCATTTTGGGTTGTCAGATGATTTATTTCAATATTCTCAGCCGCACATCGCTTTTCTAAAATAACGAGGGAACGCGCTCAGTTCGTTTTTATGCCAACAGCAGCTTTTTAATAACGTAGGAGACACAGAAAATCTCAGAGATGTTAATCAGTTACACTTTAAAGGTGTTCCATAGTCAGAGACCCACAAGATTAATATAATAACTATGCATAATGAAAGCAATAATTTATTCTGTATCAAATTCGGCACTTCCGGCTCTAATTTTCCATTCCATATAGCCTATGTAGTTAATATAAAGTGAGGTTGGCACATTAAACATCTACAAGACAATCAGTGTCAACTCATTTTTAGAAGGATTGGTGAACAATGGCAAAAAGATGAGCATATCAGTCATTTCAATAACACACACCATCCCATCATTAATTGCATATGTTGAATATAGCCAATTAATGCTTTAGTTGAGTACTGTTAAACATAAAACTTCTAACTTAACCTTACCTGGTAAAACTGTACTTCATCATGATTTACTGCCATGTCCTTTCAATGCTTTTAGTAATCAATGCCCCCCCCCCACACACACACACCCTTTTGTGTTGAACGAGTGAAGTGTGAAAAAACAGCTTTAATTCTTCATCACATAACTTTCATATTGCGCATGCATTGACTTTTTCAACAATTCTCTCTTGCGGTTTTCAGCAACAACAGCATTGTTTCTTATGGTTTAATATTGTCCATATGCCTTCTTTAAAGATTTCTAATTCTACTTGCAGGACATGCGCACTTCCAAGCTTATTTCCTGTCGTTGCCATGGTGAATCGCGTTATTTGCGTTCCATTGGTCGGGCTTTTTTTCATGCTCGTGCTCACGTTCAACGCATAGTACATCTAGTGGCTAAACATCTAGAAAACCCCAAGGTTTAGGCTAGACTGCTTTTTGTTGATTTTAGTTCGGCCTTTAACACTCTCCAGCCTCATGTTCTTCTGTCTACAATGAAAAAAAATGAATGTCAATCCATATATTATCAGATGGTTTCATTCATTCCTTATTAGTTGTTCTCAGCAAGTCAGGGTGAACAGGACCTTATCTGATCTTCTTAACATCAGTACTGGCGCTCCCCAGGGGTGTGCAAATTCACCTTTTCTGTTCACCTTATACACCAACTACTGCAATTGTAATACACCAAACAACTATGTGTTCAAATTTTCAGATGATACAGCTATTCTCTGCCTCATTTCAGGCACATCAGACCTAATTGGTTACAGACAGCAGATTAAAACCTTTGTTCAGTGGTGCGAGGAACACTTTCTGACTCTTAATGTCCAAAAAACACAAGAACTGATCTTTGACCCTAGGGCGGTTGGAGACCACTCTCCAGTGGTCATCCATAATCAATTAATTGCCCAAACAGATTCATATAAATATCTTGGATTAATAATCAACAATAAATTATCATGGATTGCTCAAGTTGATTATGTCTGCAACTGGGTCCAGCAGCGGCTACATTTTCTGTGCAGGCTGAGGGCCTTTGGTGTCAGTCAGAAAGTCATGCTGCTCTTTTACCGTGCTGTTATAGAGAGCATCATTAGGTATGGCATTTCTGCCTGGTTTGGTAACCTGTCTGTCCAAATGAAGGCCAAACTTACCTGTCTGACCCAAAGAGCAATGAAGTTGATGGGAGTCAAGCAACACCCCTCACTTCAGACCATCTTCAATGATACAATAACCAGACAGGCCCAGAAAATCATGTCAGACCCCACTCATATTCTTTATTTAGAATATCAGTTCCTTCATCAGGTCGACGTCTTACAGTCCCTGCCTGTAGATTAAACCGCTATAAGAACTCATTTGTTCGGCTATCCATTAAAGCAACAAATAGCATTAAGCAGTAAATTGTGGTATAGGCAACGGTATTCAACATTTAAACTGACATGCTCTTTTTTTTGTATTCATTCTCTTAAAAGAACGGCTTTTATACATCTTTATTTATTATTATTATTATTATTATTATTATTATTATTATTATTATTATTATTATTATTATTATTATTTTCTCTTTTTTTTCCTTCAAATTTTTATTGTGAATATAATGTAACATGCTTCTTTATGTATCTATTTATTATCTTATAATGGAATTTTTATAGTAGTGTTTTATGTGTGAATGCAGTGTGACGAATAGTTTGGACTATGTATCAGCCAGAGTCTGTAACCCAAATCAAATTTCCTTTGGGACAATAAAGTTAATCTAAATCTAAATCTAACTCATGGTGGATCGGACGCTGTGTTTAGTTATCTGACTTATGTCATCTGTTTTGAAATCCAAAACGCTGAGTATGACAGAGTGGTGTAGAACTACTCAGAGCAGCAGCTTTCTACTCAGGGTAGATCAGCCGTTTTTTCTGACACAAGGCTCAGAACAAAGATGCACAGCGCAACCTGCCCAACCATTAAGGCGTCTGCCTAACCCATCAGTGGTGCGCTCCGATCAGCACCTGGCGCTCACAGAGCGAGACTGCGGAACACCATCTCACCAGAGTTGTAAAATGGTTAAAAAAACAACAACTAACAGTTCAGCTTGGATTTCATTTACTGCGCAGCATAGCTTTGCTGTGCGTGCTGAATCCAGATGCTGTGCGCGAATGCACACGCGCGCAGCTAAAGCCGGGCGTACACTGTACGAGTTTTTCCCCTTTTCGGGCCGATTCTTCAGTCGTGCGAGCATTTTTTGAATCGGGCCGAATTTCAGCTTGATCGTAGAGGGGGGGAGGAGGGGGGACTGGCTTCTCACAACTACCTCCCGATCAGGAATCGGACGATCGGTGAAAATCAAACATGTTTGAAATTCAGTCGGCTGTCGTGAGGTTTTTGTGAGCGCATCCTGCTGTTCAAGCAGAGGTAGGAGGGGGCGCCCTCCCCTCCTCTCCGTCCCCGCCAGCGGAGGGAGGGAAGCGGGCGTCCCTGAAGCAACCTCCGGCCGGTGATGGGGAGGGCGAGCCGTCCGGTCCGCGCAATGCGCTGGCCGCCTGTTTCGGCACTCCTCCGCGGTCCGCGCAACGCGCTGGCCGCCTGTTTCGGCACTCCTCCGCTTGCTGGGGGGGGGGGGGGTGCGGGCCAGGCGACCTGCCGTGCCGCGCGGCCGCCGATGCGTCTCGTCTCTCCTCTCTCTCCCCTCCGTTCCCCCGACGCCCGGTGCCTCCTGTGGGCCTCGCCAGAGCTGGGCTCGAACCCCTGCTCTGGGTCCCTGTCACCTACCGTCGCTCGCCTGCCTCTGCCACCACAGCGAGCGGTCCCAGAGGGGACACGACGTACAGTGTGAGCAGTCCGGTCTCGTCCGAGCGTCGCGCCGCACAGATCGTGAGCTGTGAACTTTTTAAACCCTGCGGTTCCGTCGCACAGTTTGAGATGTATATAAGTACCACGACTGAAAAACTCGTACAGTGTACGCCCGGCTTTAGAGGGAACAGAAAACTGCTTATAAACACAGTTTGGCGCGTCAGTTCGAAACAGTTCCTGTATCGATCACGTGAAATGCCTTCCGTTTCAACTGAAATCCGTAGCTTTTCAGTAGTGTGTGTGAGAGCTTTTCAGTAGTGTGTATGGAAGCTTTTCAGTAGTGTACATAAAACCTTTCAGTAGTGTGTATGAAAGCTTTTCAGTAGTGTGTATGAGAGCTTTTCAGTTGTGTGTATGAGAGCTTTTCAGTAGTGTGTATGAGAGCTTTTCAGTAGTGTGTATGAGAGCTTTTCAGTAGTGTATATAAAAGCTTTTCAGTAGTGTTTATGAACGCTTTTCAGTAGTGTATATAAAAGCTTTTCAGTAGTGTTTATGAAAGCTTTTCAGTAGTGTATATGAAACCTTTCAGTAGTGTGTATGAAAGCTTTTCAGTAGTGTGTATGAAAGCTTTTCAGTAGTGTATATAAAAGCTTTTCAGTAGTGTGTATGAAAGCTTTTCAGTAGTGTATATAAAAGCTTTTCACTAGTGTGTATGAAAGCTTTTCAGTAGTGTATATGAAAGCTTTTCAGTAGTGTATATAAAAGCTTTTCAATAGTGTGTATCAAAGCTTTTCAGTAGTGTTTATGAAAGCTTTTCAGTAGTGTTTATGAAAGCTTTTCAGTAGTGTATATAAAAGCTTTTCAGTAGTGTGTATGAAAGCTTTTCAGTAGTGTATATAAAAGCTTTTCAATAGTGTATATAAAAGCTTTTCAGTAGTGTTTATGAAAGCTTTTCAGTAGTGTATATACAAGCTTTTCAGTAGTGTGTATGAAAGCTTTTCAGTAGTGTATATAAAAGCTTTTCAGTAGTGTGTATGAAAGCTTTTCAGTAGTGTATATAAAAGCTTTTCAGTAGTGTTTATGAAAGCTTTTCAGTAGTGTGTATGAAAGCTTTTCAGTAGTGTGTATGAAAGCTTTTCAGTAGTGTATATAAAAGCTTTTCAGTAGTGTCTATGAAAGCTTTTCAGTAGTGTATTGAAAAGCTTTTCAGTAGTGTGTATGAAAGCTTTTCAGTAGTGTATATACAAGCTTTTCAATAGTGTGTATGAAAGGTAAAGCTTTTCACCAGTTTATACGAACAGTTCTCACTACTTTGTATGAGAGCTTTTGAGTATGTTATATAAGAGGTAAATGTTTTCACTAGTGTATGTGAGAGCTTTTCACTAGTGTTTATGCACGGTTTTCACTATATTATATGGAAGAGTTTAATTTAACATGTGTATATGGAAGTTAATTTTGATTTATGTCCCTGGGGGCACCCCATAAAAAACTGTTGTCTCTTTTTAAAAGATTTTTTCCGGATTCTGACAGGTAATTTAAAATTTTCTTTGGTTTATATTGAAGGAATTCTTACACTACATCCAGAATCAACATTTCATTACTTTATTGTAGGTTTTTCAATATAGACCTTAATGAAAAGCCACATGGAAAGTCCTGAATTGAATGAGAAAGATAATCTATAGAAAGAGATAAAGGTGAAAACGAGGAGAACATCAAAATTCAAATCACTTTGTTTTTGCAAATCATGATTTGTCAAATATAACAGTTGAAACACCCGAAGAAGTGTTGATCCTGTTGATTTAGACACACTGACAATGAATCTTTAGCCCCAATTTATGCACCTCTATTTTAAAATGGACGGTGATTTTAAACTTGACAGTCAAAAAAGGACCTCAGTTAAGCCATTTCTATCATTTAAGGAACAAAGTAAAGGTAAAAACCTATTCTTTCAAGGCAAAAATATGGAAACCCTACTCCAAGCCTTCATTTCATCATGGCTGGATTAGTATAATTCTCTTTATCTCTGAATCGGTCAGTCCTCACTTAAATGTCTGCAGCTGGTTCAAATGCTGCTGTAGGAGCCTATTATTTGTTATTAATTAAATTTCTATTTTTTGTGTATAATCTAGTTAAGGTTATTTATTTTACTTTATTGTTTGATATTTTTTTGAGATTATGTGTTTGTTATTTAGTTTTCTTTGCTTCTGATTAGTTATGAGCAATTTGGGTGGATTAAGTTTATAAATAGGCTGTCAGTGGTAGGACCAGCATGCATCTGGGTGGACATTGGTTTTTTACCAGCGCAAGAATAGCAAGGAAGAAAATGTTTGTCAATTTCTGTTTGCTTGCTTGCAAAAGAGAAATAAACCACAAACTAAACGACTTTACCTGGAAAATGGATTTATTTTTGCCTGCGTAAATTACTCGTCCATGGTGTATATGTGGCCCTTGTGGATTTTTGGAGATGTCAAAGCTGGGCCACAACAGCTGCTGCACACCTTTTAATAGAAAAACATAAAAAGAGCACATCACCCCATCCTGGCCTCCCTTCGCTGGATACCTGTTTATCTTAGAGTTCAGTTTAAAGAACTTCTGTTTGTTTTTAAGGATTTAAACAGCTTTGCCCACCTTACTTAAATCAGCTTCTCCTTCACCTTTACACCCCTGCTGCTTGTTCACAGTTCTAAACAGGACCTTAGAGGGAACAGGGCCTTCTCTATTGGGTCCCCCTAAAGTTATAGAACGACTTACCTTTGTACATCTGACAGCCCCATTTGCTGTCCAGTTTTAAAACTTATCTATTTTTACTCTTTGGCCTTCAAACTTACCGAGATTTTATCTTACTCAACTTTTCTTGGTACTCATATTTCTGCTGTGCCAGTTGATTTTATTATGTTTTATATTTTGTTATTATTATTATCTTATTTTATTATTATTGTTTAATTGTTGAGTGTTTAGCTAAGTCATTTTATTAAATATTATCTCTTATCTGATGTATTTCTGATGTTAAAGTGCTCTTTAAATAATGATGATAATGATTATGATCAGTATAAACTTTTGCATCACCTCCCAGAAGCTGGAAAGAAAACAGACAAAAACATTTTTCACACCTCACTTAGTAAGTTAGTGACTCAAATATTTTAGTCTAAATATTTTAGCCTAACTATGTTAGGCTAAAATATTAAACTTTTTATTAGGTTTTCTTTTTTTTTTCAATCCCACTGTTGTGTTTAGTAATTTCTGCCAAAAACTCTGATTGGATGGAATCCATACTCTTCCATTCTCTGATTGGATGGAAAAAAAACCTGTCTGTGATTGGCTGGTGAGGTGGACAGTTTTTGAAGTCACGAGCAAAACAGACAGAGTCGAGCGAGCGCAGAAACAACCGAGCGAGCGGTCAGTGTATCTTTTGGTCATTGGATTTTTGTTTCAGAAACAGGAATTGAAAAAACAAAAACAAATGGCCGTTTGATTTTTGTTTTAAAATACAAAAAAGAAAATCAAAGTGTTTCTCTTTTTCATTGTCAAAAAGGGAATGGTAAAATTTGAAAAATGATTTGAATTTCATTTTCTATTTGGGGTAAAAAAAAACACAAAAATGCTTTTAAACAAAAACGGAAAAACGGCTCGTTTGTTCATTTCCCAAGACTGGATGTGGTTCCTAATGCCTGAGACTACTTTCCAAAATAAAAGCAATATGTTTGACGTGCATAAGCCTATTATTTTTTTTACACATGTCGACTACAGTTAGTTTATATAATTTTTTTCAGCTTTATGTAATTTGTTTTTATTATTGAGGTCTGCTGGTAAATATATAAATATATATTGTGGTCAGAGTCACTGTTTAGCCTAAATAACTACTAAAACAATAGAATACAAGCTTAAACATGCTTGCTGTTGCGATTACCTGGATAAATTAGAATTTGCACAGGGATTCTAAAACAATTTGTTTTCCCAAGTGACTACTTTCACTTACAGATGACAGATTAAGATCTCGAGATGTTACTCATCGAAATCCATCTATATGATGTGGCATTTCAAAATAAAAGCCCTCCAAAATCTCTATGTTAAGTCAGTTTGACCTAAGTTGCTGTCAATATTAAACAGTACGTTTTCAGTGTATACTGTCACTTCAACATGACAGTAGATGTGGCTCAACAAATATCATCCACATCTGATGTGGAATTTTAAAATAAAAGCAGTCCAAAATCTCTATATATAGTCACCTTGACCTAAGTTGCTGTCAATGTTGCTACTAAGTTTTCAGTATAAATTTAAAAATAAAAGTAACAATTCTCTTTATCCAAATTGCTCTACGTTAAGTCAATTTGACCTAAGTTGCTGTCAATGTTACTACTAATCACAAATATCCAAAAAAGCTGGACGATGTTCTTTTGTTGTAGTTCAACAAGCCCGGTATTCATAAAACTTTTGTCCTATTTTGTGAAATGGCTTCTCATATTGAAAATAAGAGACAGAATATAACTGTTGTATCTTAAAGACATAGGCCTACTTACCCTCACTGATTCTTGGACATCCTTCTTTCCCAGAAAACGAGGCTTTAAAGGCATACTATGCAACATTTTTCAGTCAATTAATGTGTTCCATACCGTTTTGGATGATTAAATGAGTCATTTCAGGTTGAACAAAGGTTTTCTTGGCCACCCTGGTGGTCTGTGGGGGAAATACCGCACTTGCAATGGCATACCGCGCACGTGACGTCACCGACTCAAGAGCAACGCCCCTTTTGCCGCTTAGGTAGGACATACAGGTAGAGAACGCCCGTAGCAACCAGCTATTACACGCGCAACAGAACCAGCAATATAACCGACTTTGCAGCCGTTAAACTTTCCCAAGACGATATCCCAGGCGCACGGATTACTGGTCAAACTGTCGAAGAACACACCAACGTTCAGCTCAAACAATGGCTTGAGTGTCGAGGGCTTAAAAAACCGGATAACGGCCCGAGTTGATCGAACGGTAAGCTGTGTTTTTTTTTCCTGCGCGGCGGTCATGGCGTCATCGGCCGTTTTTTTGTTTGTAATCACCGTCCAGGGATCGGTATATATATATGTTTAATGTTTGTCTTATTTGAAATGTTTTTGAGTAAGCTATCCTGGTAGCAGGGTATCATGTTAGCGCCTGCTACCATGACAGCCTATATGCTGTCATGGTAGCAGGTGCTTCAATATTAACATGTCGGCCACCAAAATACTCTTACCTGTTCACTACTTGATGTCGCTGGAATTGGGTCAGGATGTTCTTCGGTTGGGCCCTTTCCTCCAACAAAATGCTTGCTACATATGTAGGCCGACTGCACCGGTGTACCCAGCGCACACATTTCTCCTTGGCAGTCTTGAAGAAAACATCCTTCATATGCGGCCGATCAGCGTACCTCGAGTCGTTGTTGCACGTTCCATAGCAACAATGTTTAAAAACCATGGTTTTAGATTTGGAAAAAGCAGTCGTTTACCGAGTAAAACCAAGGGTAACGCACGTCTCTTTTACAGCGACACAGCGGCGGACTATGCAAGCTTGTCCTACTGCGTACCACGTGATGTGACGTCATCGTGACGTTACGTTTCTAAAAATAGCTCGCTCGCGGTACGCCATTGCAGGAGCCCTCGGCCCACGCCCACAGGCTCAGAATCTCGTGCAAGATTGCGAGAGTCGGTCTTTACGGCGAGAACTGCTAGACGCCTCCAGTGAAACGCATGCTCGTTGCTAGCGCAGTGGCGATATCTGTGCAGTTATCATGGAGGAACCGGCGACAAACCAGCGAAAGCCAATGTCGGACCAGGCAAGAAAGAGGACAAGGGCTCTGGACAGAAAGAGGAGTCGTACATGGGTGAACATCGGGCAAGCTTTTTCCCGAATGGCGAGAGCTAAAAGAAAGAGAAGGCTGCAAGGCTGACGCGGACCTTGCGTTTCTGCTGATGCGATTTTAAGTAACATTGTAGGGTTTCCCTTACGCTACCGCCTCCCAACATTCCAAAAAAAAAAAACTAACTCGATATGCACGCAAAACTTTTCTCCCCCCACTCCGCCGGTCGCGCAAAGCTTGTCTCCCCTCCCCGCTCCGCTCCGCCGGTCGTCCGGTAAGCAAATTCCCAGGGGAAACACTGCATTGGAATGGTTTCTCTCTCTCTCTGTGCATGTTCATACTTTCACTGTGTTAGTCATTGGTTGTACAGCCGTTTTTTCGACTTTTGTATTTGTTGCGTTCGCCTGTCTGCTAAGCTCAAAACAACCGCGCCTGGCTTGACGGAGAAACAAGTACAACAGCTGAGCATATTTACGACAGTGCACTTTTAGTTTCGCCCTCTGAGGGGAGCCTCGATGGAAAATCAACCCCGGTTGCATAGTATACCTTTAAGTGGTACATTCATTCAGCCAGTAACAAATAAGGCAAAGTTCCACTGAGAGTCTCTTTTGTCCAAATTATAGAAAAGATCACAACAATAACAAAAATGTTCTGTGTGCTTTCTTCTTAGACTGGCTAGGAATTTTTTTTATTCATATTAATGATTATTTTTCTCTGCGTATAACAAAAAATATTTAGTTTCCAATACACTGAGAAACCTAATATACACTATGTTGTATGTATAAGTATTCACTCACCTGCCTTTGACTCTTCTGGGAAGGCGGTTCACAAGGTTTAGGAGTGTGTTTATGGGAATTTTTGACCATTCTTCCAGAAACACATTTGTGAGGTCACATGCTCATGTTGGACAACAAGCTCTGGCTCTCAGTCTGCGCTCTAATTCATCCCAAAGGTGTTCTATTGGGTTGAGGTCAGGGCTCTGTATAGGCCAGTGAAGTTCATCCACACCAAACTCTTCCATCCATGTCCTTATGGACCTTGCTTTGTGCTCTGGTGCTCAGTCATGTTGGAGGAGGCAGGGGCCAGCTCCAAACTGTTCCCACAAAGTTGAGAACATGGAATTGTCCAATATGTCTTAGTCTGTGGAAACATTCAGAGCTCCTTTCACTGGAACTAAGGGGCCAAGCCCAGCTCCTGAAAATCAGCCCCACACCATAATTCCCCCTCTGCCAAACTTTACACTTGGCACAATGAAGTCAGACAAGCACCGTTCTCCTGGCAACCGCCAAACCCAGACTCGTCCATCAGATTTCCAGATGGAGAAGCGTGATTTGTCACTCCAAAGAACGTGTCTCCAACGCTTTGCATTACACTTGGTGATGGACGGCTTAGATCAGGGGTGTCAAACATACGGCCCGCGGGCCGGTTCCAGCCCGCCGAACAATTTAGTTTGGCCCGGTGGCTAAATGCATTCGTCCGTCCGTCCGCCCGTCCGTCCGTCTTCTTCCGCTTATCCGGGGTCGGGTCGCGGGGGTAGCAGCTTCAGTAGGGAGGCCCAGACGTCCCTCTCCCCAGCCACTTGGGCCAGCTCCTCAGGAGGAATCCCAAGGCGTTCCCAGGCCAGCCGGGAGACATAGTCCCTCCAGCTAAATGCATTATTAAAAAAATAAATAAAATAAAAAAAATATATATTTTTTTATCATCCAGTGTCCTGTCTGGCAATGTGGCAATAAGAATTGTCTTAATGCCAAAAAGAGCTCATCAGATTTGAATTTCATAAGTCGAGCAGTACTGCTTTTGCCATAATGCTCCGCTTGATTTATGAATGTGAATAGTTTTATTATGATTCATGCTGGGAATATCTCAAATGCTATATACACTACAATGGGAAAGTAGGAGATGAAAGGAAGAACAAGAAGAAAAAAAGGGGGAAAGAAAGAGGAGATAAAAGGAAGAGTGATAAAACAATTATTGAAAAAAACATGTACTTTGTTTAATTGAAAATCTGCAGTTCCTATATTGGCCACGAGGGGCGCTGTGTTTTAATCAGTAGATGGTAGTACTGAGCTTCACATGTGGAAAATTGATTTTAAATCATTTCTTAATTTTTATCTGTTTGATGTATTTTGTAATGCAGGACAGTGTTTTTAAGTTCCAAAAAATTTGAATAAATGTTTTTCAACATTGTACAATCACTGTGATCAGTTCTTATGCATAATGCACTTAAGTAAATGTTTAACTGAGTAAAAGTATTGTTGAAATTGCACATACTTTTTTTAAAAACATAATATATTGTGTAAAAGTGAAATTAATTTAATCTTAAAATCTTAATCTAATCTTAAAATAAACAACAAGTCCACTTTTATTAGTTATATTTAATCTTGCAATGAGTTTACTCGTGTGGCCCTCATTAGATCAGATTAAGCTGTATGCGGCCCCTAATTCAAAATGAGTTTGACACCCCTGGCTTAGATGCAGCTGCTCGGCCATGGAAACCCATTAAATGAAGCTCTCTGCACTGTTCTTGAGCTAATCTGAAGGCCACATGAAGTTTGGAGGTGTGTAGTGTTTGACTCTGCAGAAAGTTGGCAACCTCCACGTTCTATGTGCTTCAGTATCCACTGACCCCACTCCGACAGTTTACATGGCCTAACACTTCCTGGCTGAGTTGCTGTCGTTCCCAAACACTTGCATTTTCTTATGATACAGCAGTTGACTCAAGAATTTTTAGGAGCGAGGAAAGTTGACAACTGGATTTGTTGCCCAGGTGGCATCCTATCACAGCTTCACACTGGAATTCACTGAGCTCCTGAGAGCAACCCATTCTTTTAGAAATGTTTGTGAAAAAATTCTGCATGCATAGGTTTTCTACACCTGTGACAATGGAAGTGATTGGAACACCTGATTCCAATAATTGTGATGGCGGAGCAAATACTTTTGCAATATAGTGTATATAATTATGTTGGAACAGTCTTTTATCTTGAAATTCCACATCAAATCTTAATAAGCTTTGTTGATCAGCCTCTGGAGGTGTTCTGTCATGCTGAATCAAAACATTTCACTTAAAACATAAGGGTTAGTAGCAACATTAACAGCAACTTAGGTCAAAGTGAATATATAGAGAGATTTTGAAGGGCTGCCTTTTACTTTGAAAGTCCACATCAGATGTGGATGAAATTTGTTGAGCAACATCTGGAGGTGTTCTACTGTCAGGCTAAAGTGACAGTATCCCCTGAAAATGTACTGTTTAGTAGCAACATTGTCAGCGACTTAGGTGAAATTGACTTATTGTAGAGATTTTGGAGGGCTTTAATTTAGAAATTACACATCATGTATATGTACCCTTTATGGTCATGAGCTTTGGGTCATGACCGAAAGAACGAGATCCCGGATACAAGCGGCCAAAATGAGTTTTCTCCGTAGTGTGTCTGGGCTCTCCCTTAGAGATAGGGTGAGGAGCTCAGTCATCCAGGGAGGACTCAGAGTAGAGCTGCTGCTCCTCCACGTCGAGAGGAGCCAGTTGAGGTGGCTCGGGCATCTGGTTAGGATGCCTCCTGGACGCCTCCCTGGTGAGGTGTTCCGGGCACGTCCCACCAGGAGGAGGCCCAGGGGAAGACCCAGGACACGCTGGAGGGACTATGTCTCTCTGCTGGCCTGGGAACGCCTTGGGATTCCCCCAGAGGAGCTGGCCCAAGTGGCTGGGGAGAGGGACGTCTGGGCCTCCCTACTGAAGCTGCTGGACCCGCGACCCGACCCCGGATAAGAGGAAGACGATGGATAGATGGCACATAATGTGTATGGATTTTAATGAGTAACATCTCGAAATCTTAATCTGTCCTCTGTAAGTGAAAGTAGTCACTTGGAAAAAACTGTTGTTTTAATACCCCTGTTATCCGGGTCATTGCAACAGCAAGCCTGTTTAAGCCTGTTTGCTATTTTTTTAGTAATTATTCAGGCCAAACAGTGACTATGACCAAAATATATATTTCCATATTCACCAGCAGACCTGAATGATAAATAAATATTACATAAAGCTGTAAAAAATTATTTAAGATAACTAGGGCTGGGCAACGATTAAAATTTTTAATCGAGATTAATCGCATAATTTGCCCGATTAATCATGATTAATCGCATTGTATGCGCAAACTCCAAGAATGAATTCAAAAGTAGTGTAAAGAGCACTTTTATTTTAATGTTCTGCTGCCATATGAACAAAAGTGTTGTAACATTTGTAGCACTTATTTTATACTGGATATTTTCAACCCATCTTTTGAATTTAGTGCACTAGTTGATCTTTTCTTCATAAGAGAACAGCAAGCACTGCAGCCAAAATATGGCCTTTTTTGACCTGCTGTATATTAGCCAGTCCCTAAGCTTGATGTATCATGAAACTGTTGACCTTTTGGGTTTTGTGGTTTTTATTTTATTATTACAATTAAATAATAATAATAACAATAATGTTATGTTCAGTGTTTTTTCGCTAATCCACCTCTTATATATTTCAATCCTTATGCAATTTTGTCTGTGTTGTGTGCACCTGCCTGTTGCTTTAATCCTATAAATTTCCCCATCGTGGGATAAAAAAAGGATTAGCTAATGTTATCTTATCTTAAATACCACTTTTTAATATAAGTACTGGGTTCTTTCAAGGTCTTAATTACATGTTATGTGTGGGCTCCAGTAACATATGATAGATAATATCTACTTTGAAAGTTAACATGAACTGCTGCTGAAGATGAACACTGATCTACCTGGATGTTCCATGGAGGACTGAAACGCCTCAGTCAGAGACGTCAGTGGGTCTGTCAGGGCAATGACAGAAGTTTTGTCTCCTCTCTCCGTTTCTGTGGCTCGACGTTTTCATGTTTTTTTCACGTGCTTAGATAAATTTGTTGTGTTTCCACTGAAATGAACCGGCTTTTTACAAAACATACAGCTTGATTTCATTTACGGAATTAAAATAAAGCCAAACGTGCTACTTCCCTGTTCATGTTTTTCCGCTGCTGCGGTCTCTCTCAGCTGTTTGTGTGTTAAGTTTGTGTGAGAGCTGAGTGGGCGGGCCAGGCTGAGCCTGCGTGCTGATTGGCTGGCGCCGCTGAGCCATGTACAAGAGGGGAGGGGGAGCACCAGAGTGCTGCCGTGACAGCGCACTGCAGTCAGCGCGCGTGCTGACTGACACTGGCTGAAAGCATGTGAGCAACATGCGTTAATGCGCGATAAAATAAATATCGGCGTTAATAGTCTAATGAATTAACGCAAAATTAACGCGTTAACTTGCCCAGCCCTAAAGATAACTGAATTCCATATGTGTAAAAAACAAAGAATAAAATAGGTTGATACACGTCAAACACATTGCTTTTATTTTGGAAAGTATTCTCAGGCATTACTACCGTAATGCATGGTGCTGCGTGACCTTCAAAACCAAGGGAGGGCTGGCGTGACTGCCGTGTCCCCAGTGGCGGCTGGCTTGACCGCAGTAAACTCATTTATGTTCATTGGAAAACCGCGTCACTTTTCTTAGAGAATATCGTCTTACTCCCCCTCTCACCTGGGATATCTGCACTGAGATTTGTATGGATGACAAGCTTTGTTTTGTCGTGTCTAAAATCAAATCTGCGTAAGGTTCTAAAGACCTTTTATTCTGAAAAATGTGGTGCTTTTGCAATCACTGAGCTATATTATACACTGGAGTACTGATTTTGCCGAAAAACTGAAGTCACTGGCCACCATCTTGCTACTCCCTACTCTCACAGAATCCCATAGGATTTGGTTGCAACAAAAATAAGTTTTCTGGTAATTCTACAGTCAGTGGATGTACTAACACTATCAACTACTAGGAAATTAGGTGCTGAAATATTTTACATGTTATTCATATTAAATATATATATGTATACTGGGCCGGATTTTAGCAGGGGCTTACCGGGGCTGCAGCCCGGGGCCCCGGCATTTCAGGGGCCCCGAAGGATGTTTTCTATTTTTGTGAACGGATAGCGCCCGCCGGCTGGCACCGTGCGGAACCCGCCGGCCGTCTGGCGGGCGGGCGGGGTTTGCGCACCGCCGGCCGGCCGGCGGTGCGCAAACCCCGCCCGGCCTATCAGCGTACCTCGAGTCGCTGTTGCACGTTCCATAACAACAATGTTTAAAAACAATGGTTAGGAAACATCTTAGACTTAGAAAAGGCAGTAGTTTTACTGAGTAAAACCAAGGGTAATGTACAGCGAAAGAGTGGAGGAAAACGCATATTTGCCCTAACTGTACCACGTGATATGACGCCACGTTCTAAAAATAACTCGCTCGCGGAACGCCATTTGTTTTGGCAAACGTCCATCTTGAATGCTTGCTTGTTATTGGTCCACTTTTGACGCATCTTACGGATTGGGGAGGAGGAGCGTCAAGGGAAACCTCAAGCAAAAAAATCCAGAAAAGTGGGCAACTTTTCAAATTTCATATCAGACTAAGGCTTAAATGTCTGATAAACCTTTCACTCATTACTGAAAGGGCTTGGTGTTACTGGTTAGGGCAGTGGTGTCCAAACTTTTTGACATGAGGGTTAAAATTATGTTAAAACAACTTTGGGGCTGTAAAATAATTTTGAAAACAAACTTGGTCTTTTTTAAAGTTTATCTGCTAAATGAAAGTAAAAATTTAAACAAGTGTAGATACAAAACAGATTGTGCATGTCTGCATTATAAGACAGGCTCAAAGTTTCAAACTTTTCAGGGTTGAGTATTGTTTTCTTATTTGGTTTGCGTTTGAGTAAATGTAGGTCGTGTTTGTGGTTCGAATTCCTACAAAGATGTTAAATGCAAAAGTGTCATAAATAAATGGAAATCTGTATTTTGTTCTTCATATTTTTCAAGATGTTCTCTGTAAAAACATTGGTCTAGAAGATGAAAATTGTTCATTGCACCCACCTCTGCTTTTATTGAGAACCGGGGGCTGTAAAAAATCCTTCAGATGGCATATATATATATATATATATATATATGACTCCAGCCCAGGGGCCCCCATCCTCCTAAATCCGGCCCTGTATGTATATATAAGTATGTGTACAGTGAACCCTCGCTATATCGCGGTTCACCTTTACGGTCTCGCTGCTTCACGGGTTTGCATTGATGAGCTGTTCATTACTGTTATCAAACATAATCCATGGTGGCATGTCGGTTTATTAGAATCTTTTTGCCCAGAAGAAAAAAGAGCGACAACAACTATCGATAACTATGTTCTTCTCCCGAAAAAAACACACCCGCACCGCAGGCTTTAGAAGAAAAAAAATGCTGCAGAGCGGAGTCAGGATGCAGCGGCTCAGTCAGAAGAGCAGTGAAATACACGTGTCGGGTCGCGGTGGGGCGGTGCTGATCTCCGCAATTTGAAGCGTTCAGTTCGAATTAATGATTAAAATTTTTATTTTACTTTACAGTAGTTACAAAAAATACGTTCATACAGTGCTTTTATTTGTTAAACAAATGGTTTTGTTCATTGGTTTTAATGTATTATGGAGTATTTAATTGTTTAATAATTGTAAAAAAGAATAAAGGTTACTACTTCACGGATTTCGCCTATCACCGGTTCTTTTTGGAACGTAACCCCGCAAAAAACGAGGGTTCACTATATATATATATATATATATATATATATATATATATATATATATATATATATATATATATATATATATATATATATATATATGTGTGTGTGTGTGTAAATATATGTTTTTGTATATTGTTATTTATATATTTATAAATGTTATATATACAGGACTGTCTCAGAAAATTAGAATATTGTGATAAAGTTCTTTATTTTCTGTAATGCAATTAAAAAACATGAAATGTAATACATTCTGGTTTCATTGCAAATCAACTGAAATATCGCAAGCCTTTTATTGTTTTAATATTGCTGATTATGGCTTACAGCTTAAGAAACCCAAATATCCTATCTCAAAATATTAGAATATCGTGAAAAAGTATACTAGTAGGCTATTCAACTAATCACTTGAATCGTCTAATTAACTCGAAACACTGCAGGGTTTCCTGGGCCTTGAAAAACACTCAGCTTGGTTCAGTAAACTAAATCACAAGTATGGTAGTGGTTAAGAGACGACATAATATTCTCACAGTAACTGGTGTACTGACCATGGCATTACTGTCCTTGATTGGCCTGCCAATTCCCCTGACCTGAACCCCATAGAGAATTTGTGGGCTATTGTGAAGAAGAAGCTGAAAGACACCAGAGCCAACAATGCAAATGAGCTAAAGGCCGCTATTGAAGCATTCTGGGCATCCATAACACCTCAGCAATGCCACAGGCTGATTGCCTCCATGCCACGCCGCATTGATGCAGTAATCTGTGCAAAAGGATTCCCAACCAAGTACTGAGTGCATTAATGGACATTTTCTAATGTTTGATTTTGTTTTGCTGTCATAATTTTTTTTACTTGGTCTGAGGAAATATTCTAATATTTTGAGATAGGATTTTTGAGTTTTCTTCAGCTGTACGCCATAATCAGCGATATTAAAACAATAAAAGGCTTGCGATATTTCAGTTGATTTGTAATGAATCCAGAATGTATGACATTTCATGTTTTTTAATTGCATTACAGAAAATAAAGAACTTTATCACAATATTCTAATTTTCTGAGACAGTCCTGTGTGTGTGTGTGTGTGTATATATATATATATATATATATATATATATATATATATATATATATTTTTTTTTTTTAAGAAATAAAATGCAAAATCTTTTAGCACATGACTTTCTCAGTTCTTGATAGTTTTAGAACATAACATAAAAGTATATTGCATTTGATATTTTAAAATACCCCCCCCCCCCCCCCCCCCCCCCTTCTTGTTATTCGATGCTGCAGCGCACATATTCCCTAGTTACTGGAGGAAAATAGGGAGTACCAATATGGCGGCTGGTGGCTTCAAAGCGACTCGTTCTAACAGCGGCTATTAGCACTCCAGAGTGTATAAGATCAGTGTTTGCAAGGCATAAGTGAGCACTTCCGGTCTCGGAATATGAACAAACGAGCCTCTTTTTTGTTTGTGTTTTAAACCATTTTGTATTTCGATTTTCTTTTTTGTATTTTCAAACAAAAATCAAACGGCCATTTGTTTTTTGTTTTTTTATTCATGTTTCTGAAACGAAAATCCATTGACCAAAAGATACACGGACCGTGATCGCACAGCTGGTGTTGAGTGTGGAATGAGCAGGTCAAGTGCGAGCAGGGTCCATCTACCTTGGTTGTCATCCCAATCCAGTCACAGTCCAGTTATGCCAACCGCTAAAACAAACCCTTCTGCAGGAGCCGAGGTAGCACGTCAGCAGAACCGAGGCTTTTTAAAGGAAGCCAGCCGATGTGAGAGAGCAATCAAAAGTAAGACCTCAATTGGGCATCTGCCTCCCACTCTATACTGCCACATAAGGAAAAAACAGTGTGTTATCTAATTAAAGAATAAAGGTTTAAAAACCTTTCTTAAATGGATGAGATTAGAAGTAGAAGCGAATAGATCTTGCAAATGCTGGGAAGGAGAAAGTTCCAGAGAAGAAGCAGAAGGACTGAAAAGTCTGGACCTGTGGTAGAGAGGAAGTGACCCAGTGAGGTTAAACTCTGGTTGATACACAGATCAGCATCAGTTCTCGGAGGGATGGAGGAGCAAAGGTCTGGATGAATTTGGATGTTAGGAGAAGGATTTTAAAATTCATGATGTTTGATTGTGTATCATCATCATCACTTTATGAAGACACACTAAGTCCATAGTAACAGTCATAGAAATAGATAAATAAATATTACAAGAAACAATAAAATAAAAATACAGGTAAAATTTGTTGGAATATTCACAAATTTACAAAAAATATTCTGAAAATTTTGTTTAAATTGTTTTTTTTTCCAGATATCCCACCAGAACCAGATGTCTTCTAACCCAGCTCTCAGCTCACTCCCCCAGATCCAAACATCAATCTAAAGATATTGTTCTACATGTTTGTGTCATACTTTGTAGAAATATGTTCACTCCAAACATGTTTTATTTTTAAATGTTTTTCTGTAGACCTTCTAAAATTAAGTATTACTTGCACACAGATACTCTCAATAATGACGTGATATCTCTCGGTTTTATTGCCTGCTTTTCCCTACTAAAGAACCATTGCTCCACGTAGTGGCCATTTCTTTTAACCATATAATTATATTTGTATGGCTCATAAGAGCATTTATCTCTATGTAAACCGTTTTAGAATGTTTCAAAGTAAAGTTTGATCATTTTCTAATCAAGAAATGCTGAGATAGTAATTTTTGCCACTTCGGCAATAGTATAGAGGGACACAATGCTAGGCTGTGAAAAAAAATCAGATGACCCAATTTTTCACCTTCATTAAAACGCGCCACCTATCTGTTAGGCACCCTGGAAGAGTGAAATATGGCTGCTTCTGAAAAGTTCCAATTGGTAAGAACATTTCAGCTAAAGCCTTGATAAGTGCTGTCCGAACAGGGGAGTCAATAAGGAAAGACGTTGGAAAAGAAAGAAATCTGAGCACAGACAGAAAGTAGTGAATGTCTATGTTTCCTGTGTATATGTTTAAATACTTAGATAGAAAGATAAAGAGGGAGCTTATATATACTTTAGTAAAAATAGTACAAATAGTATTAGAAATAAATAGATGTGTGTTTATATATAACTACACGTCTGTGTATATATATATATATATATATATATATATATATATATATATATATATATATATATATATATATATATATATATATATATATATATACAGGGGTTGGACAATGAAACTGAAACACCTCTTATTTTAGTGTGGGAGGTTTCATGGCTAAATTGGACCCGCCTGGTGGCCAATCTTCATTAATTGCACATTGAACCAATAAGAGCAGAGTGTGAAGGTCCAATTAGCAGGGTAAGAGCACAGTTTTGCTCAAAATATTGCAATGCACACATTATGGGTGACATACCAGTGTTCAAAAGAGGACAAATTGTTGGTGCACGTCTTGCTGGCCCATCTGTGACCAAGACAGCAAGTCTTTGTGATGTATCAAGAGCCACGGTATCCAGGGTAATGTCAGCATACCACCAAGAAGGACGAACCACATCCAACAGGATTAACTGTGGACGCAAGAGGAAGCTGTCTGAAAGGGATGTTCGGGTGCTAACCCGGATTGTATCCAAAAAACATAAAACCACGGCTCCCCAAATCACGGCAGAATTAAATGTGCACCTCAACTCTCCTGTTTCCACCAAAACTGTCCGTCAGGAGCTCCACAGGGTCGAAATCCACGGCCGGGCTGCTATAGCCAAACCTTTGGTCACTCGTGCCAATGCCAAACGTCGGTTCCAATGGTGCAAGGAGCGCAAATCTTGGGCTGTGGACAATTTGAAACATGTATTGTTCTCTGATGAGTCCACCTTTACTGTTTCCCCCACATCCGGGAGAGTTACGGTGTGGAGAAGCCCCAAAGAAGCGTACCACCCAGACTGTTGCATGCCCAGAGTGAAGCATGGGGGTGGATCAGTGATGGTTTGGGCTCCATTCCCTTGGCCCCATACTTGTGCTAGATGGGCGCGTCACTGCCAAGGACTACCGAACCATTCTGGAGGACCATGTGCATCCAATGGTTCAAACATTGTATCCTGAAGGAGGTGCCGTGTATCAGGATGACAATGCACCAATACACACAGCAAGACTGGTGAAAGATTGGTTTGATGAACATGAAAGTGAAGTTGAACATCTCCCATGGCCTGCACAGTCACCAGATCTAAATATTATTGAGCCACTTTGGGGTGTTTTGGAGGAGCGAGTCAGGAAACATTTTCCTCCACCAGCATCACGTCGTGACCTGGCCACTATCCTGCAAGAAGAATGGATGTTATATACCTAACAAAAAAGTGTGAAACAACTGAAAATATGTCTTATATTCTAGGTTCTTCAAAGTAGCCACCTTTTGCTTTGATTACTGCTTCGTACACTCTTGGCATTGTCTTGATGAGCTTCAAGAGGTAGTCAGCTGAAATGGTCTTCCAACAGTCTTGAATGAGTTCCCAGAGATGCTTAACACTTGTTTTCCCTTTTGCCTTCACTCTGCGGTCCAGCTCACCCCAAACCATCTTGATTGGGTTCAGTTCCGGTGATTGTGGAGGCCAGGTCATCTGGCACAGCACCCTATCACTCTCCTTCTTGGTCAAATAGCCCTTACAAAGCCTGGAGGTGTGTTTGGGGTCATTGTCCTGTTGAAAAATAAATTATGGTCCAACTAAACACAAACCAGATGGAGTAGCATGTACCTGCAAGATCCTGTGGTAGCCATGCTGGTTCAGTATGCCTTTAAGTTTGAATAAATCCCCTAACCCAGCAAAGAACCCCCACACCATCACACCTCCTCCTCCATGCTTCACCGTGGGAACCAGGCATATAGAGTCCATCCGTTCACCTTTTCTCCGTCGTAAAAAGACACGATGGTTGGAACCAAAGATTTCAAATTTGGACTCATCAGACCAAAGCACAGATTTCCTCTGGTTTAATGTCCATTCCTTGTGTTATTCAGCCCAAGCAAGTCTCTTCTGCTTGTTGGCTGTCCTTAGCAGTGGTTTCCTAGCAGCTATTTTACCATGAAGGCCTGATTCACACAGTCTCCTCTTAACAGTTATTCTAGAGATGTGTCTGCTGCTAGAACTCTGTCTGGCATTGACCTGGTCTCTAATCTGAGCTGCTGTTAACCTGTCATTTCTGAGGCTGGTGACTCGGATGAACTTATCCTCTGCAGCAGAGGTGACTCTTGGTCTTCCTTTCCTGGGGGGGCTTGATGGTTTTTGCGACTGCACTTGGGGACACTTTCAAAGTTTTCCCAATTTTTTGGACTGACTGACCTTCATTTCTTAAAGTAATGATGGCCACTGGTTTGTCTTTACTTTAGCTGCTTTTTTCTTGCCATAATACAAATTCTAACAGTCCATTCAGTAGGACTAGCAGCTGTGTATCCACTTGACTTCTGCACAACACAACTGATGGTTCCAACCCCATTTATAAGGCAAGAAATCCCACTTATTAAAGCTGACAGGGGACACCTGTGAAGTGAAGACCATTTCAGGTGACTACCTCTGGAAGCTCATCAAGAGAATGCCAAGAGTGTGTGAAGCAGTAATCAAAGCAAAAGGTGGCTACTTTAAAGAACCTAGAATATAAGACATATTTTCAGTTGTTTCACACTTTTTTGTTAAGTATATAATTCCGCATGTGGAATTCATAGTTTTGATGTCTTCAGTGTTAATCTACATATTTTCATAGTCATGAAAATAAAGAAGCGGTTACAAGCACCAGAAGAACGATGCTTGTCTGACTGCATTTTTGGAAGCTGGGCTTGGCCCCTTAGTTCCAGTGAGAGGAACTGCTTCTGCAGACAAAGACATTTTGAACAATTCCACGCTTCCAGTGGGAACAGTTTGAAGCCAGCCCCTTCCTCCTCCAACATGACTTTTCACCAGAGCACAAAGCAGGTTCATAAAGACATGGATGGCAGAGTTTGGTATGGATGAACTTCACTGGCCTGTACAGAGTCCTGACCTAAACCCAATAGAACACCTTAGGGATGAATGAGAGCCAGAGCTTGTTGTCCAACATCTGTATGTGACCTCACAAATGCTTTTCTGAAAGAAATGGTCAAAAATTCGCATAAACACACTCCTAAACCTCGTGGACAGCCTTCCTGGAAGAATTGAAGCTTTTTTAGCTCAAAGGGTTGACCAATGTCATATTGAACCCCTATGGATTAGGAATGGGATGTCACTTAAAGTCATATGTGAGTCAAGGCAGGTGAGTGAATACTTTTGGCAATATAGTGTATATTATGTTTTTTTTTTCATGTAAATAGTTTTATTGTGATTCCTGCAGGGAGAATTTCAAATTATGTGGACACTACAATGGGAAAGTAGAAGAGTAAAGGAAGAACAAGAAGAGAAAAAAAGAAAGAAGAGGTGAAAGAAAGAAGAGATAAAAGGGAAAGAAAGATAAAACGTCTTCCGTCTGCTTCATCACCTGGAAAGAGAGATGTAAAAAGAACAGCACAACCAACAGACATAAAGCAACAGATACAATAAGGTAACACCTTGATGCCATTGCTAAATCATATGTATTATTATTTAAGCTGACATGAGTAAAGTGATACCTGAGAAAAGAAAGTGAAAAAAAAAAATAAAAAATTACGGGCTTTCTGTATATAAGTGAACACTTAATACCTGGAACCCTGCACCTGTGGGTGTATGTGAGAGTGCACTAGTTTAGGTGAAATTTATCCAGAAGACAATTGCTCAATAGTGGTTGTGAAGAACCAAAGGCCCGCCTTCCCCGAGCACCGAGGCAGTCGCCAGGGAACCCATAACCCCAGACTCCCAAAGGGGAGTATATATTATGTTTCTGAATGCATTGGAAGCTAAATGTTTTTTTTATTCACATAAAAATACAATCATCAATAAGAATAAAAAAATTTGTAGCCAGACTCAGAAGAAAGCACACAGAATCTTCTTTGTTGATGTTGTGATCTTGTCTATAACTTGGACAAAAGGGACATTCAGTGTGTCGGGGTCTGAGGGATTTCTCCCCTCTGTATGGTAGTCTTCTTCTTCCTCCACTAGATGGCGTCCTGTAAGCATGGTGGCTGGGTGAAGTCCAGCTGTTCTCCATCTGACTATATCAGCAGGATAATAAGAGCAGCCGGCTGCCAGCACTTCCTGACCAGAGTGTTGCCTCACAGTGGTAACTCTAGCCTCTGAAACTCCTGTTGTGTATATCTAAGCTCTGACTCAGAGATCCATGTGCTTTGTTTTCCAGATCCTCGCCTCTTCACTCCTGATCCATTCCCGCCTTAGTTTCCCAGCCCCCGAACCCACCTGCACCCTGTATATATATATATATATATATATATATATATATATATATATATATATATATATATAGATATATATAGATATATACATATAATATATATATATATATATATATATATATATATATGTATGTATGCATATATATATATATATATATATATATATATATATATATATATATATATATATATATATATATATATGCATACATATACTTGCACAGCTGACAATACAGCGATCTGATTGGCTCAGCAGAAAAACTTGACTCTCGCGAGTCGCGACCTCTTGGACTGGAGCGGAATGGTTTATATTTTTTATTGGCTGTAACTTATTAATGTGCGAGTGAAAACGCAGGAACATCGTTTTTTATCACTGTAATCTGTAGCAACTGATCCAAGTGCAAGAAAGTTGCCCCCAAGTAGTTCGGAAGTTCTTAAGGAGACATCCTACAGATTCTGGCCAATGGCCTACTTGCTATCTGCACATGCGTACTCGTAGTGTTAATGTATCCTGTTAGCTTAGTGGTTAGCTTTGGTTTTAGCCGTTAATTGTAGCTTCACTGCTCTCACCGTATACTTTGAACATGGCTGAGAGTCACAAGAAGCAAACCTTGTATGAGTTTAAAAGTCACTCTGGTTGCATACAAAGTTGTTATGTAAGATTATCAGTTCCTGCTGATGTATTAGTTTTTATTTTGGCATTTTAAATTTTGTGCTCAATTTGTTAGTAAATAAAGCTTTAATGTTTTTTTTAATAACAGGGGAAGAACAACCCTGTGCATGCACAGCAGGGGATAAAACAAGGAAGCAGCTAATGGCTATTAGCATCTCCCAGAGAAACAATGTAGATAGGTCCAAAAGGAAAACAAAATAAAATCTGATTCCAAGAGGGAAGAGCCTGGAATGTCGCTGGGAATACAGTATGACTGTTGGTGTTCATTGAAGCAGACGGTAAATTTACCGAGGCTCAGATGTGACCTCAGAGTTGATTGACATGAGTAAATGTTCTGATATAAGGATCTTAAAAGTTGTTGTAGATCGGTTTATTAATAACCGTTGGTCTTAATCTGTTTGACTGCGGATGACATTACTTGTCATTGACTTTGTTTCTCATCTGGCCTTGAATTTGTTAAGATAAGGAAACATGATTTTTGTAAAATGGAAGGAAATGTTGGGAGTTCTTTTTATCAGGGGATATATCTGTAAAGCGCTCCCTAAAAAAACTGTACTGGGTTCTTATTGTAAAAAAAAAAAAAAAAGCAACAGAGCAAATGAAACTGACAAAATTCGAACCTTGAAAAACACTGTAGTTATTTGAAAAACAAAGATTTGATGATATGGTAATAAGACTGATAGTGAAGTTGAGCAGTAGAAAGTCAAAAAAATAAAGACAAATAGATAATTCAGAAACATTTTCCACATCTTCACTTACAGAACTAGCAAAGCTTTTAGTGTTTTTTTCTAATTATTTTCTTGTACTTCTGAGATGCACTTGTGTCAAAGGAGAAGTGAAAGCTTATCTTGTAGCTACCAGCAGGCTGAGAATGGATGGACTTCTCACTGTAGTCTGGTTTTTGTGGTTGTCCATCCGCTTCAAGCTTTGAGGCTTGTGTTATTTTCCACTTTGAGGTGCAACATTTCACACCAACAGAATAGTAAAGAACCGTTTCTTCTGCTTCTCAGTTTTATATACATTTCCATGACTTATTAAGTGACTTGCTACAAAGGTGACAAGATAAAAAAAAACAAAGCATTGCTGTTTATCAAGTCTTCCTCATAATGTCATATAAATAATTTATTACTCATTATAACATCTTAACAGCAGTTTCACCAGACAGTACAATGGTGAATCTTTGCTTCATCTTGCACTGAGTGACCCATGTTCAGTGTCCTCACTTGTGAAGACAGAAAATGTTGGTTATAAACAGAACCTCACCCGAGAAAGTAGAACAGGAGGTAAAAAGTATGTAAATTTACTAACAAAATGTCTCCTCTGTATTTTACCCATCCATAGGAAGCAGTGATTATTAGTGATGAGAAAAAAAGATAAAGTAGAACAAAAAAGCTAATCGGTCTAATCTAAAGTTAGTTCTAAAGAAACACTAAGAGCTGTAGATAAGGGTAAATACCAGAGTAAATATACTATAAAACAAAGTTATTTATAGTGGAAAATAAGCTGCAGCATATTAACCTAACACACAATAATAAAATATGCATTATTTTAGTAACCTACAATTTTCATATTGTACCAAGCTTATACATTATGCACTTTGTATCATAGTCCAGCAGCATCCCAGCTAAAGCGTGTAAAGTTACCTTAGCATCTGGGTACAGTGTTAACAATCAATGGTCAGAACCTGTGTAATGATTAGCATGATGTAAACAGTTGTCTAGGCATTTTTGAACAGTATAAATAATTAGTGGATGACCTGTGCACAATTAGCATGATTTAAACAGATGTGATGTCTGTTGGGAGCAGCAAAGATTATAAAGTCGACCTGAAGCTGGGAAGAACGATTGACAGAAGCCCTTCTTAGATAATCTCCGTCGTGCAGCCTGCGAACACTTGTCATGTGCCCTTTGTGTGTGTGTGTGTGTGTGTGTGTGTGTGTGTGTGTGTGTGTGTGTGTGTGTGTGTGTGTGTGTGTGTGTGTGTGTGTGTGTGTGTGTGTGTGCAGCATCTCTTGCATGAAGACATGTGAGACAGACTGACTGCGTTAGCTTCTTCTAATTTCCTTATTTAGTCTGCAGTTTATTGAAGATAATATCTATTTTAGTTGAATTAGAGCCTGTGAAGCTAAACTAAACGATGTTATTAAAAAAAATGGTTTACTCAAAAAGTTGGAAATAATATATTTCGGTCTCCTCTTACTGAAGAAAGATGAGGACTACACCTTTAATATTTTCATATAGAACACATATTCATACTATATTATACACTAATATTATATTATGTTTCAGTAATGCAGATCCACTTCATATACACCAAAACTGACTTACTGAATGTGAAAAGGAATAATTTAAAGCATGATTTGACCAATTAAAAAATAATCAAGAAGAATTGCCATTTAGGTGTAAAGAAGACATAATTGAGTTTTTGTCATTTGTATGGGTTGCCTTTAAGAAAAGATTTAGCTAATTTCATAAAGAACTCTCACAATTACTAAGTAAGTGGAAAGCCCGATAAAAACATAAAACTGGCTTCTATTTTCCCAAATGCCTGCAGTTTTATTATGTTTGACTGGGAATAAAAATGTCTGTTTGGATTGTAAATTCATGAATTTTGTGGCCTTGGGATGACTGCTCCATATTTGTTTTCCATTTGTGGATAAACGTTCTCACTGTGGTCCTCTAGTGTCAAACTCAAGGCATGTGGTCTGAATCTGGACCATCAGTGCAATGTATCAGGCCCTCAAGATTTAAAAAAAGACATATCATGTCATAAAGTTGAGGCATATATCCTTTTAAACTGTATAAGGTGGCTGAAAGTGTGCCTCCTGTAACAAATGTGGATCTTTTTAGCTGTGTAGTAACAGCATCCTTACACTAGATATCAGTTTTTCCACATCACATAAAAATAACCCAGACATATCCAAAAAGAGAAAAAGTGATGCAGAACAATGTGAGTTTAACGTGTAACTCACCCCAATATCAACTTCTTTTGCAGAAAAAAATAAAAAAAAAACGGGCCTATGGTGCTACTTTTATGTTACTGTGAATTTTTATATTTCTATGTAAACTGAAATGAAATTATGACATCAAAAGTATCGGCCCTCTCTAGCCATTGAAATTGTGGCAGACCTCTGTTCTAGTGTGTTTTGTGGCCTTGGGGAGACCCGGTGAGGCTCTCTTGGAGTAATCTTAGTAGGCTGACCACTCGTAGGGAAATTTTCAACTACTCCATATTCTTTGCAGACCTGTCCAGGGTGTCCCCGCCTCTCGCCTGTTGAATGAGATAGGCACCAGCAGCCTTCGCTACCCCACAAGGGACATGCGTGATGTAAAAATGGATGGATGTTCTTTGCATTTGTGGATAATGGCTCTCAATGTGGTCTTCTAGAGTCCCAAAGTCTTAGAAAATGTTTTACACCCCTTTCCATTCTGTTACATGTCACTGACCGTTACTCATCTTACCTTGAATGTGTTTAGATCAGAGAACATGATTTTTGTAAAATGGAGACAAATGTTATGAGTTACTTTCATCAGGGGATTAATCTGTAAAGAGCTTCCTAAAAGAACTATACTTGGCTTTGATGGTAATAAAAAAGCAACGCAGCAAGTGAAACTGATACAATTACAGCCTTTAATAAAACATACTGTAGTTATTTGAACATTTTTTTTTGGAGTTTATGTTTAGTGAGAGGCTTATTGAGAATAGGACTTATTGTAAAGGTTGTAGTAAGCAAAAAAATTATAAAGACAAATAGATAATTCAGAAACATTTACTAACATCTTCACTTGTAGAACTAGGAAAGCTTTAAGGTTATTTCCTAATTATTTTCTACAATTTCAGAGATGCACTAATGTTAAAAGACAAGTGAAACCTCATCTTGTAGCTACCAGCAGGCTGAGAATGGGCAGACTTCTCACTGATGTCTGGTCATAGTGTTGTCCACGTGGTTTAAGCTTTGAGGCCGTTGTTATTTTCTACTTTGAGGTGAAATGTCTCAAGACAATAGTGAAGAAGCTTATGTTCTGCTTCTTAGTTTCATATATATTTCCATGACTCATTAAGTGAGTTGGTGCAAAGACTTCAAGATAAAAAACATGTTCCTGTTTATCAAGTCTTCCTCATAATATCATATAAATAATTTATTGCTCAATATAACACCTTACAGCAGTTGCACCAGACAGTACAGTGGTGAATCTTTGCTTCATTTTGCACAGTGACCCATGTTCAGTGTACTCATTTGTGAGGACAGACAATGTTGGTTATAAACAGAACCTCACCAGAGAAAGTAGAACCAGAGGTAAAAGTATGTAAAGGTATGACTGAACCAAATGTCTACTCTGTAACCCAAGCTTCTCAGGAAGTGAGCACCTGCTGTTCCTCTTCCCTCTTAAATGTTATAAAATGGCCCATTTGGCATTTTAGAGCCAAATAAAAAACTTAGCCCTGATCAGAAAAAAGCAGAGTCTGCAGAAACTACAGTACTGCAAGGACCCTGATCAGAGTCCGAAAGTACGATCACACCCATTCTCCACTCCCTTCACTGGCTCCCTGTTTCTGCAAGGGTTGAATACAAGATCTCAATTCTCACCCACCAGTGCATCTATGGAAATGCCCCACTATACCTGAAGGAATTGCTCACCCCTCTCACTACAACACGATCCCGCCGCTCAAAACACTCAAACCACCACCTCCTCCCCAAGACTAAGCTAAGCACCATGGGCGACCGTGCCTTCTGCTCTGCTGCTTCTTGGACCTGGAATGCCCTACCTGATCATCTGAGGGAACCATAGACTATCCACACTTTTAAAAAAGGATTAAAAACATTTTTTTAACTTCTTAAAATTATTTCACTGACTTACTGTTGTTCCACGTCTAATCTACAACAGCTAAATGCAGAACTGACTTTTCTGTTATTTTTTTTTTAACCATTTTTGAACATACAAGTACAAACTGTCAACACAAACACCTGAGGGCTAGGGCAGGTAACACATTCATATTGATAGACATTACAGTTTCTCAAACATCTTACTGTATGGATTTGTAATGAACAGGTGAACAGAAAGAAAACATCCCGAGTATCAGTCCAAATGATGAGAAGCCGCATGACAGAAGAAACAAGGGGGGGGGGGGGGAAGAGAAAAAAGCAAGGACTCAGCTGTTACAGACCTTTGGCAATAAAGTGTTCCCATTCTTCCCAAAGTTTTTCTCCTTTCTCCTTCCTGAGCCTTGGTGGAAAGGTCAACATTTCCATATTGTAAATCTGATCTATAATATCTACAAGAAGCTTTACGGTGTGGGGTTTAGACTGGAGCCAACATTTAGTAATTGCTTTCTTACTTGCAATCATAATTATCCTCAACAAGTACGTATCCCTGTTACTAAGACTTAGACTTAAACTTAGACTTAGACACTTAGACAACTTTATTTGTCATTTTATATGCACAGAGTGCATACAGAACAAAATTTCGTTTGCATACAGCTTGAAAAATTACAGTAAATTGCAGTAAATTAGAGGATATGGTGCAGCAGTGATTTATAGTAAACAATTGAAATGTAGTCCATGTATACTAAGCCCCTCCGGGGGTTTTCCAAGGTACATAGTAGGGAATGACAAGGTTAAAGTTATGTCCAAAATACCATGGATTATCTGATTAACATCCTTCCAGAATGTCTTTAGCTGTTGACAGTCCCAAAAAATGTGGAAATGTCCTGCAGAGACCTCACCACACCCCCTCCAGCATAAGGATTGCGAACCACCCAGCTTCGATTTCTGCTTTGGTGTGATAAAGAATCTGATTAGATTCTTCCAGCCGAAATCTCGCCATGTTAAAAAATTTGTGGTAGACATTGTGTTCTACCAGATCATTGTCCATGCTTCAGGTAAAATTGTTAAATTTGCCTCCTTTTCCCATCGTTGTCTAATTTACTCAGTGGAGTCCATATTTAACGATACTAGTGATCTGTAGTATTTCCCAATGATGCCCTCTGTGTTCTTACCAGCATACGAATCCACAAATATTTTCACTATTCCTGCCTCTACATCCATGTCATGGACTTTGATTTCCTTTCTAAAAAAAATTCTGATCTGTAGATAACGATAGAAATCTTCTCTGTCCAGTTCGTAAATCCGGCGTAAATCCTCAAATTTTACTAATTCCCCATTCCTAATTATATTGCAGAATGCCGTAAATCCCTGCTTCGTCAATCTTCTATATTTGTGGTGTATCCGTGCTGGGGGAAATGTGGGTGGTACGCCGGCCAACTCAGAACCCCTATCTGCCTGTGAAGGTTGAACTTTTTGACGACCTCTGTCCACTTTTTCAACGGTAAACTCAGACACACATTTTTTAATTCGTATACCTGAGGCAACCCTTCTAAGCACCCCAAAACTGACTGTACGGGGAAGTCCAACAGAGAGAGCTCAATATCCTTCCATTTAGCCTTGTAATCTGAATTACACCAGCATACCAGAGGTCTAATCTGAGCGGACAGATAATAATTCGCCAGGCAAGGCAAACCCATACCCCCCGATCTCCAGGTAACTGTAGAGTCGAGTATCTTACTCTTGGCCTTTTATTGCACCATATAAACCTTGAAAAACGTTTATCCCACTCCCTAAATTGTTACATTGGAACCTCTGCTGGAAGTGCTGCAAATAGATACAATAATCTTGGGAAGATAATATAAAATAAGCAGGTGGATAGGTAATAAAATTCTACCTATCCAGATCCTCATATATTTTCTTATTTATTCGTTTGTAATTAATCTCATATAGTTGGGCCAAATTTTTTGTTAGTACAACACCCAAATAATCCATTTGTGATTGATGCCAATTAAATTGGTAACTACCTATTAGTTGTTTTGACAGGACAAAATGAAAGGTCAGAATTAGATTTTTTTTTTTATATTGAGTTTATAACCTGAGAGTCTGCCATATATTTCCAGGGTTTTCATAAGTAATGGAATGCCTGATTTTGCGTTTTTGACTATTACTAATATATCATCCGCATACAAGCATATTTTATTTTCCACATTCCCTATTGTCACACCCTCCAACCCAGACTCCTCTCTAATAACGTGAGCTAATTGTTCAATAAAAAAAATTAAAGAGTAATGGGCTTAGAGGGTAGCCCTGCGTACATCCTCGATGTAATGTAATTTGATTGGACAAGCTTCCATTACCTTTAATTCTTGCTTTTGGTAATGAATACATACTTTTTATTCATTGAATAAACCTGTCACAGGACCCAAATCTCTTCATTACTTCAAACAAAAACTCCCATCCTACAGTATCATATGCCTTCTCAGCATCTAGGCTGAGAACGACCGCACTTGATTTTTCCTTTGTTATATAATCGACAACATGAATAGCCCTTCTTATACTATCATGCATTTGTGTGGCATAAGGTGTTTGCAGAAACAATTTGGTGCTAACAGACAGTTTATTGCGAAGACAATTTACAGTGTACCCCCAATTCTATTTTTTATTTTTGACTCGTGTTACGTATGTGTGTGACTGTGGAAACATCTGGTCAGCAGGGGGCGCTGCGTCCTATTAGGTATCTGCAGCTGGCGCATGCAGTTGTGAAACGAGTAAGATGTCAGACAGCGTGATCGCAGATGAGATGTGGCGAAAGTGAACTGATGTTGCTCTGCATGTTTTCACAGGTAAGAGAAAAAGTAAAATTCATATTGTACAGATATGTAAAGATGACTACGGTGGCCCTGAGGTGCAAAGCGCTACAACAATAAGGAAAGCGCTACAACATTAACGAAAGCACTCCAACAATAACGAAAGCGCTGCAACATTTAGGAAAGCGCTGCAACATTAACAAACCGGAAGAGGTACGTCCCAGTGGGAGACCTAAGAAATCGCTGATTGGACTACAGCTCGTTTTTACTTTTGAACCGAAAGTTATTCTGGCTTTAATGTGTTTTTAAAAACCATGAATGTTCTCGGTGATCCAAACCGTAAGATGCAGTCTAAAACGCCACTTAGTCTGTTTATAAGTTTCGCTTTTATTAATTATGCTTTTTTTTTTTTTTAAACTACGTGCGCCGTGTTTCTGTACCTCAACGTTCTGATCTGCTCCTCTCCCCTCCCTCCCCTCGGACCCAGGGGCTTTTATCAGCTGCAGCCTTATCACTACGTTTAATGTCTCTCTCCACTCCTACCAAAATGTCCTAATTAAAATCAATAGGAGAGTCCGTAGCTGTGTTTCATGCTATTTTCTTTTTAACGACACAGAACCAGTGTCGCTTCGGTGGGCGTGCTGCCTTGGCTTGAATTCAGGTGCGCAAAATTACGTTACATATAATTTAGGTAACAGTGGGGGAAAAGCATAAATAAAGACTGTATAGGGCTCCTTTAGAGGGAAGAGAATGAATATTGGGTCTGAACTGAAGCTCCGATGTTACAAGCTTGTTGAAATGACCCTTAAAAGTGCACACCTAAATTATATGTAACGTAATTTTGCGCACCTGAATTCAAGCCAAGGCAGCACGCCCACCGAAGCGCCACTGGTTCTGTGTCGTTAAAAAGAAAATAGCATGAAACACAGCTACGGACTCTCCTATTGATTTTAATTAGGACATATTGGTAGGAGTGGAGAGACATTAAACGTAGTGATAAGGCTGCAGCTGATAAAAGCCCCTGGGTCCGAGGGAAGGGAGGGGAGAGGAGCAGACCAGAGCGTTGAGGTACAGAAACACAGCGCACGTAGTAAAAAAAAAAAAAAGCATAATTGATAAAAGCAAAACTTATAAACAGACTAAGTGGCGTTTTAGACTGCATCTTACGGTTTGGATAACCGAGAACATTCATAGTTTTTAAAAACACAGTAAAGCCAGAATAACTTTCGGTTCAAAAGTAAAAACGAGCTGTAGTCCAATCAGCGATTTCTTAGGTCTCCCACTGGGACGTACCTCTTCCGGTTTGTTAATGTTGTAGCGCTTTCCTAAATGTTGCAGCGCTTTCCTAAATGTTGTAGCGCTTTCGTTAATGTTGAAGTGCTTTTGTTAATGTTGAAGTGATTTTGTTAATGTTGTAATATTTTTGTTAATGTTGGAGTGCTTTCCTTAAAGTTGGAGTGCTTTCCTTATTGTTGTAGCGCTTTCATTAATGTTGGAGTGCTTTCCTTAAAGTTGGAGTGCTTTCCTTATTGTTGTAGCGCTTTCATTAATGTTGGAGTGCTTTCCTTAAAGTTGTAGCGCTTTGCACCTCAGGGCCACCGTAGATGACACATGATGTGGGCGAACACGGGGTAACATATTGCCGTGCGACGTGAGGTTGGTCTCAACAGGTTGAGCGAGGTGCTAACATTAGCACGCGGCTAATAGTTTAGTGTATAACCGGAGCTAACCGGCAGTTGTTCAGCTCGCTGTAGCGTGATGTTAGCGTACGGCAGTGGTTCTCAAACTTTTTCTGTCATTCCCCACTTTGGACAAGGGAGAATTTTCAAGCCCCACCTGTCCCCATCGCCCCAACACAATGCTAATGAAATATGCAACAATCTTAAAATGTTCCAATTTTATTGAAGTAACAAGTAGTATCTAAATACAAACTATTTACATCAAATAAAAGCAAGCTCACAAATAAAGAAAATAAAAATGCAGCTGTGTCAAAATTTGTATCAAGCTTAAAGATAGAAAAAATTAAAGTGCCACACTGCAATATGTTAATAAAAGAAAAGAAGTAAATCCATCTGGCAAGACAGGTCTATTTATCCCTGCATTAGTGGCTGCAATGAGCCTGTTTTGCATTGCACAGTTTCTCAAAACGGGGTTGCAGGCTTGATACTGCCACTCTCAAGTCATGCTCAATGTTCAGCTGAGATCTGTTTTTTGTTTTCAGTGAAGCAACAGCTGAAAAGCCCATCTCACAGAGATATGATGTGGCAAAGGGAAGAAGAATGCACACAGCTCTCTGCCTGATGAGTGGATACTCCCTCTCCACTCCAAACCAGAATTCACTAAGAGTCTGAGCATTAAACCTGAGCCTCAGGGTGGAGTCAGACGTCATGTCAATAAACTGGTCCTCCTCAGCAGACCTAAAATCAGCAGGTGCTGCAGACAGAATAGAAAAAAATAGACTTACTTTATTTTTCATTGCATAATAAACACAAATAAATCAGTTTGACAACAATCCATTCCAGTTAGTAGCATACAACAGAAATAAATTAATGTATATTATATGAGTATAATATTCAATAAAATGTCAAAATACCAACCTGCTGCATTCAATGGATCCATAACCCAGGCATACTGGGCACTGTTGTTTGGGAAGTATTTTTGAAACAATCCACTCAGGGAAGAGAGGTGCTGCTTAATACATGGGATCACTGTGGCGCCTCCAGATTCAGTGGTTTCAGCAACTTCACTCAGGTTCTCAAAGACATCTATGTTTTGCTGATCGAGGCGCCTGCCCCATACCTCAAGCTTCCGGATGAATGCGGCGATCTTGTCTGCCAGGTGAGGTAGGTGCTTGTCTTTGCCTTGAAGCTGAAGATTTAATTCATTCAGCTTGCCAAACACATCGCTGAGGTAGGCCAGTTTCAACAGAAATTGTTTATCACTGAACTTGCTTGCAGACTCATACATGTGCTCCTCTTCCAAGAAGATCCGAATCTGTGCCCTGAGCTCAAAGATGCGCGACAGCACTTTGCCCCGGGAGAGCCACCGTGCTTCACTGTGAAACAGCACAGATGTGTGATCAGCTCCCATTTCCTCACAAAGTGCGGCGAATAGTCGCGCTTTCAGAGGTCGGGTTTTGATAAAATTTACCACGCTCACAACTTCTGTCAAAACCTCATTTAGTTCAGGGCTGAGCTGTCTTGACGTGAGTGCTTCCCTGTGAATGACACAGTGCGTCCAATGCGCATCTGCCGCAACCCTCTTTATTAGCGCCTGCAGCCCGTTTCTTGACCCTGCCATGGTCTGTGCACCATCAGAGCAAAAGCCCACACAGTTTTCCCATTTAAGGCCGTGTTCTTTAAAGTAATTGTCCATGATCTTAAACAGTTCATCGGCTGTGGCTCTATTTTTTATGTATTTGCAAAACAGCAAATCCTCGCACAGTGACTCGCCATTTACAAAGCGGACGTACGAAATGAACAAGCAGTCTTTATTGCTGTCAGTAGCTTCGTCCACTTGTAATGCAAAACGACTGTCTTAATTTTTCTATGAGTTGCTCTTCAAGATCACTGGAAATGTTGCATATACGTCTCGCAATTGTGTCGTTGGACAGGGGGATGGCTTTTAATTTTGCGGCGCTTGTCTCGTCAAGCATAATTGACACCATGTCTAGAGCAGCGGGGAGAACGAGCTGCTCGGCAATTGTGTGCGGTTTTTTGCATTGCGCGATTCTGTATGCTACTCTATATGAAGCCATCTGTGCCTTACTGTTTACTGATGCAGCTTTTACCATGCGAGTCTCCTGTTGACGGTATTCTGCCAGTTTTCTTTGAAAAAAATCAAGAGGCTTATTGACGTGACTGGGGTGTGTGGTCTCTAGGTGTCTTCTTAATTTGTTGGGTCTCATGCTGTCTGCTGCTAGCGGTTAAGACACAGGACACACATCGGTCTCTCCTCTGCCCCCACCACCGCTGCCGTGAATCCAAGAGCAAGATACCCTTCATCATATTTTCTTTTTGGTTGGCTTTTTGGTTTATTAGGCCCGTCTGGTTGGTGTCTCTCTGCTGGTGCCGACTCGACAAGTTTTGAGGTCCGTGTCACAAAAAAATCCATGTTATCTTGCCCACAATAGCCTGCGAACCATTAGCACGAAACAGATGTATACAGATACAGATATGTGAGCGTGACAGTGTTGCCAACTCCTCAGTAAGGAAAGTAGCTATTGGCTGTGCTAAAAGTCACTAGAAGTCGCTGAATGACATCATCGCCTAATTTGCATAATCTGCCACATGATGTCATGTGTAAGTTATTGGCGCTGTGGGAGAAATAACATTGTTAGAGAGAGACAAAAAGTGAATAAAAACACTCAGAATATATAGAGCTACTTTTTTTCTGTCCATTAATGTTAATTATTATTATTACTATTATTATAATTATTATTTTTTTTTTTTTTAAATTAATGTTTAATTTATTTCAATACTAACCCTCCTCCTTTACCCGGGTTTGAGACCGGCAAAATGAACCATAAAGACACAATATGGCGGAGTTACAATTTTTAAAAAAAGATTTTTAACGTTTTCTTTTTTCTCTTGTGGTCCACTAAGGAGCCTACAAATCACGGTAAAACATGAACATGTGGCTGTGTGAATCAAACGCCGTTATTTATTTAAAATAAAATATTTCAAATTCAGTTATTTATTATCAACCTGCGCCGTCAATCCCGGCGCATGTGCGCTTTATTTGCAGTCTGGACGCTGAGGGTAAACATGCTGTGGCTCTGACTGCAGCGCTGAGAGGGACTCCTGCGGTAGCGGGAGAACGGGGTTGGGACGGGGGAGGCACCCCACGGCAGTACCTGCCGCTGGAGGACAAGAGTATGAACAATACGTGCTTTCACGTAAGAGTGTCCAAAATTCGCTAGATTTGTCGCTAGTCGCTTTTTTGAAAAAGAGTTGCTGGAGGGGTCTGAAATATAGCGACAAAGTCGCTGAGTTGGCAACACTGGGGCGCGAAAGGTTATCCCGTTACAAATAATATGCCGACGTCACGTAAATCATTATTTTGGCACTTCAGTTCCAGGTGAAAATTTTCTCATATCTAATGTTCTTTTAATTAGACTGCATGTAGGCTAGTAATGATTACTTTGTGGGTTTGATAGGTCTAATAAGTGGCAACAGAAAGCTATAAGAACAGTTTGCTCTCACACGTTCTCGTTCTACATTTATAGTCACACAACACACACACACGCCGGAACTTGGCGCGCCCCACCTGTCACGTCTCAATTCCCCACCAGTGGGTCGCGCCACACACTTTGAGAACCGCGGGCGTACGGTGAGTCAGTTCATGGGCTCAGTACTAGACTGTCACTAGTGTTATCGTGGATGTGGGACTGGTGTTGTCAACTCGTCGTAGCGCAGGAGTGGGACACGGCGCGCTACTTCCGGTTAGCTGTCATGGCTGACGATAGAGTGATTGTTTATGGTTATAAATAATATGCAAAAATAACAAGTTAACTCATTACAGCACTGAGACGTATTCTTGAACCTGTTCAGGTGGAAATTGTTGATTTCTACATTTCATTCAAATATCATTCATAAATTCATGCATCATTTCATTAAAATTCAACCTATGTGTATCTGAAATTAAAGGGAATTAATACTGTGGATAAGAATGATAAATATGGATGTTAAAAGAGTTCAGTTAACGGATGGTTGGTGAACACGACCATAGTTTAATGTGCCAGGACTGGTATGTTTTATATGGTTTGCTTTAATCAGGTATCTGCAGCTGGCGCATGCAGTTGTGAGACGAGTAAGACGTCAGACAGCGTGATCGCAGATGAGATGTAGCAAAAGTGAACTGATGTTGCTATTCATGTTCTGTCTGGTCCTCATCTATCAGGAAAGGCATCAAGGTACTTAATCTATTAGCTAATATTCCAGTATATAACTTGTAGTCTATATTTAGTATGCTGATTGGTCTATATCCTTTAGGATCCGTTTTGTCCTTTCCCACCTTAAAATCTTAAAACCTTTATTGGTTAGGGTTAGGGTTACTAAGTAAGTAAGGCGTTACTGTAATCCGATTACTTTTTTCTAGTAACGAGTAAAGTAGGGGAGTATAATTGCCAAAACAGTAATTACATTACTGTTACTTCCCCGTAAGCAGGCTGCGTTACTGAGTTACTTAACCGAGATTTTGTTTCGCGTCGCATGACAATGACGTATGAGCGCCGCGACGTATGAGCGCGCGACGTCAGTGGTAAACGCCGACACCGACATGTGTAGTAATGAAACAAGAAACAACATGGAGCGTGGGAGAGAGCAGGACCATTCAGCGTTTAATGCTTGGAAGTACCGACATTACTTTGAGTTTGACTCGGTTAAAGATGACAAAAACATCAGCGTCCGCTGTACACTCTGCGTGGGAAGAACGCTTTTATCTACAGCGAAAAAATCCACCTCAAATCTGAGCAAGCACCTAGCAAGCCGCCACAGGAATGTAAAACTTACTGAAAAAAACCCCGAACCCCCAACTGACATGATGACCGCTGCAGCTACATCCAATTCCACCGGGCAAAACTCCGAGGGCCCCTCTCCTGCTAAACAGGTGAAACTAGACTTTAAAGCGACAGGACTTAGTGCCGCTAAACTGAAGAACCTCGTCGCTGGATATATTGTTGAGGACATGCTGCCAATTTCCACTGTGGATTCTGAATCTTTCCGACGCATTGTTGAAAAAATACCAACCAAACACGGTGTCAAGCTGCCGCAAAGAAAGTCATTTGCAGGATACCTTGACAGAGAATACGACATAATGGACGCTAATTTGAAGGCTGCACTCGGAGATGTAGACTTTGTTTCCACCACTGCTGACATCTGGACGGTAAATAACAAAAGTTTTATGGGTGTAACGGTTCACTGGATTAATTCCACTTTAAATCGTAACAAGGCCGCCCTAGCATGTAAGAGAATTAGAGGCAGGCACACCTATGATGTAATTGGAGCAGAGATTGAAGAAATCCATTCATCATATGGACTGCATGGCAAAGTTGTAGCCACTGTAACTGACAATGCATCTAATTTTGCCAAAGCATTCACAGTGTGTAAGCCCGGTAATTTGGAGTCTGAATCTGAAAATGAAGAAGGTGATGATGAGGAACCGACTTTTACAGATGTCATAGAAGCTCTTTCAACCACATCTGGTGATGGACAGTTTAGCCTCCCTCCACACTACAGGTGTGCATCACACACAATTAACCTAATTTCAACAAGCGATGTTGATAAACATCTACATTCCTGTGCAGACACCAAGGCTGTATATAGGAGTAGTATTGCAAAATGCTCTGCTCTTTGGACTAAAGCAAGTCGATCAACATTAGCCTCTGAACAGGTGGAAGAAGTCAGCCGCAGGAAACTAATGGTTCCCACATCCACAAGGTGGAATTCCCTGTACGAGGCCATTTCCAGAATCATCACAATTCCGATGAATGAGCTGAATCCCCTTTGCATAAAACTGGGAATCAAGTGCTTTAATGAAAGAGAGTACCTATTCTTACAAGAGTACTGCACCGTGATGAAGCCCCTGACCATAGCACTAGACATCTTACAAGGGGATGAGTGCACCTATGGGGCTTTACTACCAACACTCACAAGCCTGATGTCAAAGACACTTGCCCTGAAAGATGACCTTTCTAGAATGACAGCCAGCCTTCCAGATGTTATTGTAAAGGTAAGATTATTATTTGATTATTGATTTGGGTGGATTGGTTGAATTTATTATACCATTCATGGTGGGCAGATCTTACACTTTGTTTGCTTTAAGCAGTGAGTAAAATTATGAAAATGATAGAATATAATAGAAAAATTATTCATTTCCTGTTCAAAATCAGGGATATTGATCATCATTAATCGTGAATATTAATCTTAACATCAATAGCATATTGAAATAAAGAGGTCAAAAACAGCCTCAACCAAAATTAAATCCTATACAGTATTGATAACCCATGAGATGGTTTAGGTCAGTAGAGCCCACAAAATAGTTAAAATAGCCCATTTATATAGTAAAATACATATATTCTTAGTTATATCATATTGTATTTTACAGGCCATCAAGATTCGTTTTGATGCTGTACTGGATAGCCAAGAAGGACTTCTTGCAGCGGCCACTTGTCCCAAGTTCAAACTTCGATGGCTGAGAGATGAGCGTAGGAGAGAGCATTTGAAGGAGCTTCTGACAACAGAGTGTCGTAAAGCTGCTCCTGCAGCTGACAATGCTAATGTGTCCCACTCCCAACTGGCAGCCAGCCCAGCTGAAACTGACTTTTTTGATTTTGAGAACCAGCCCACAGAAAGCTTCTCAGTAGAAAATGAAGTAACTGAATATTTAAGGTCAGGGTATGAGCTTGAAATTCTGAATCAGTTCCCAAATCTCAAAAAGATGTACATGAAATACAACACTCCAACTCCATCCAGTGCACCAGTGGAACGGCTGTTCAGTTTAGGTGGATTGGTGCTTTCACCAAAAAGAAACAGACTGTGTGATAGGAGGTTTGAAAAGCTTCTGCTGATGCGATATAACCACTGTTTCACTCCGAAAGAAAACAAAAAAGCATAGGGCCGTGTCAGGGTAGCCATAAAATGAGACTGGACTAACAACCTAAATGTGGAATGTAACAGCATTTTTTGTTTTGGTAAACTGTTTACTCCTCTCTGCACTTTACTGTTAAAAGACTAAATGTTAATAATTTGGAAAACAGTCAGGAGACACTTTCATTTTAATTATTTTATTGCTGTATTTTATTTATTTATTAGAATTTTACAAAAACATATTTTTATTTTATATGCAAAAATATGCAGAAATATAAGTTCACAGAAGAAGGACTTGCTTTATTTCATTCAAATATGGTGGAATGTGCAGAAAATAGATTTAAATGTTCAGCAATTTTCTTCAATTCTTAGACTGTTAAATTGTTGCATAATGCAATGTGCATAAAGTTAAAATATTGAAACTAATAAAAGTTTAAAAAAAGAGAATGTTTCCTTTGATTCAATATTAAATGATGGAATATGCAGAAAGAACAGAATTAGGCTGAAATGTCTATTTCTTTATAGCGTATTCAGGTTGTGCATTATGTTTTTGAAAAGTAACTTAGTAAAGTAACTAATTAGTTTTGAAAATAAGTAATCAGTAAAGTAACTGGATTACTTTCTTGGAGAAGTAATTAGTAATCAGTAACTAACTACTATTTCCAAGTAACTTGACCAACACTGGTGGGCTCTGGTTGGCTGGCCTGTTTTGTTCATGTTGGCCCCATCTCCCGGAGGATAGGCCCGTGGGTTGTCTGGGCTGGAATCGGGATAGGGGATTAGGACTGGAGTATGGACCAGGTAGGTCAGGTTGTGATGGTTCCTCCCATCTTATTGTTGGGGTTCACCTCCCGGGTTTGGGGAACTGGATACCCCTCTAGGGTGTCAGTGCCTGGAATTGGGAGTATAGGATGTGTGTGGTGAGTTCAAAAAATGCTTGCATGTGGGGTCACAGCGGTGAATGTGTACCCCTTCTTCAGTTTGTCTTTTTGTCAGGTTGGGTTTGGGTTTCTCCCTGTCCTTGGACATCACAGCTCTCCACTGAATGTGAAGCCTATTCCCCTCATTAGCTGGCGGCTTGACCTACTGGTGTTCGTGGTCCTTGGTCTCCAGGGTTGGGTGCTTGCACGGGTGCCAGCTCGCTCCTGGCAGCTGGTTCGCAGGGCTTGGGCCCCTGAGGCTCTCGGGGGATTCGATTCTGTGGCTGTTGGGGGAGTTTCCTGTGGCTCCTGTTTGCTCTCCCTGTGTTGGTCCCTCTTGGCCTCCTTTGATCTGAGGGTACATTTGGGCGCCTGGGTTCTGGTTCCCCTGGCGTCTTCCTCAGTGCTATGGTGTGGAGGGTGGTCTTTGACTTCTCACAACCGCTTTTTCTCATGGATAAACCTTACACACACAAGCACATTCTGACAAACACCTACATACTTGCATTCAGGTGCTTAATGATTCACTTCCATACAGAAAACCCCTATAACTGTCACTTTATACATTTTGTATTAAAAAATAGTGTATATTCAAATGTGATGGTATCAAGGTGTTGGTTGCTTGGACCTGTATTAGTTTATTATGCACTATGACAAAACCAGCAAGGCTCCACTTATGAAAGTAAAATCTTTTGCACTCTCCTTGGCATTAAGACAACAGTTCATCAACAGCATCCTCCTACAGATGTTCTGCATCAGCAAAATGCTAAATATATATTCCTCTAAGGCACAGGTGTCAAAGTCCAGTCCTCAAAGTCAAGATGGCGCCGTGGACAGCAGCCACGGTGTGTTGGTGCACACTTTTTTGCTTTGTTTTACTATTTAACTCTGGTTTTTGCGATGATACCTGGAGCTCTTTCACCAGAGGAGAGCTCATGAACATCAGGGCTACATCATCAGAGGATTTATTCCCTACTTTTCTTCTCCCTACGCTGGAAATTTTGAACATTCTGGTCAAAGGTGAGCTCACCTTTGCTCACGCAGCGAAACGCCGGAGGAGAGGGAAGCGCGCTCGTGCGCTCATGCGTCACTGCCAGAGCGGACTCCGCTCACCGCTACCGGGCGTAATCCTGTCCAACATGCGTTCCCTGCCAAACAAACTGCACAAACTGATACTGATGCTGATAAAAAACAGGGAATTCTCTTCATCTGCTGTTTTTTGCTTCACGGAGACGTGGCTGTGTGGATTAATCCCGGACTCCGCGCTGCAGCTGGACGGTTTCCACCTTCACAGAGCTGACCGCGACACACATCTTTCCGGCAAAGCGAAAGGTGGAGGGATCTGTTTTTATATCAACAGCTGGAGCAACAATGTGGCAGTGATCCAGCAGCACTGTTCTCCTGACCTGGATCCTTCATCATAAACTGTAAGCCTTTTTATTCACCCCGCTGGTTTGCTTCATTCATTCTGGTCGGTGTTTACATCGCGCCGAACGCAAACCTGCAGGTCGAAAAGCGCACGCTCACAGACTAGATACTGAATGCGGAGCAGAGAAATCCGGACTCCTTAGTTATTGTCCTTGGTGACTTTAACAAAGGAAACCTCACTCATGAACTTCCTAAATTTAGACAGTTTATTAAATGCCCGACCAGAGAGGACAGCATTCTGGATCACTGTTACACCACAGTCAGAGATGCTTATCACGCCGTCCCCCATGCTGCACTGGGCCAATCTGACCACGCTTACAGGCAGAGACTAAAGCTCTGTAAACCTGTAGTGAGGACATCAAAGAAGTGGACCAGTGAGGCTGTGGAGGATCTTCAGGCGTGTTTGGGGTCTACTGACTGGGACGTTTTCAGGGCTGCTACCAACAGTCTGGATGAGTTCACAGAGGCCGTGACATCATATATCAGCTTCTGTGAGGACTGCTGTGCTCCATAACGAACCAGGGTGAGTTACAACTATGATAAACCCTGGTTCACAGCAAAACTCAGAAGGCTAAGGCTGGAGAAAGAAAATGCTTTCAAAAGTGGGGATAAATGCAGATTCAGAGATGCAAAATAAAAGTTTAGCCAGGTGGTGAAAGAGGCTAAACGACTGTACTCTGAGAAGCTGCAAAACCAGTTTTCAGCCAACGACACTGCTTCTGTCTGGAAAGGGCTTAGGCAGATAACAAATTACAAACCTAAAGCCCCCCACTCCATGAATGACAGACAGTTAGCAAACGACCTGAACAACTTCTACTGTCGTTTCGACAGACAAAGGGACAGTCCTGCAACCACCCCCCATGACACCACCCAACAGATAACCTCCGCCTCCACCTCTACTTCAGTGACAACTCTTTCCATACACGAGAGAGATGTTAACAAACTGTTCAGAAGACAGAACCCCCGGAAAGCTGCTGGACCAGACTCTGTCTCTCCATCAACCCTGAAGCACTGTGCTGGTCAGCTGTCTCCAGTGTTCAGACATTTTTAACACCTCACTGGCGACATGTCACGTGCCAGCCTGCTTCAAATCCTCCACCATTATCCCTGTTCCCAAGAAGCAAAGGACCACAGGACTTGATGGCTTTAGACCCGTCGCTCTGACCTCTGTGGTTATGAAGTCCTTTGAGCACCTAAAATAAATCACTGATCCCCTCCTGGACCCCCTACAGTGTGCCTACAGAGCCAACAGGTTTGCAGATGACGCTGTCAACCTGGCCCTTCACCACATCCTCCAGCACCTGGACTCTGCAGGAACCTATGCCAGGATCCTGTTTGTGGATTTCAGCTCTGCCTTCAATACAATCATCCATCAGGACCAAAACCTCACGCCACAAGAACAGTTTTTTTCCCATCTGCTACCAGCCTTATGAACAAGGCCAAGAGCCGCCTGTGACACTGGAAACTGTCTCTCCCCCGTTCAGGACTTACAAGCTTCTGCGTTACATTAACGCACAGTTTACTGAGTGTATATAGCTTCTGTATATATATCCATTTTATTTTATATAATTTTTATTTTTATTTTTTGTCTGCACCATCAACACCAAGTCAAATTCCTTTGCAATAAACTTGATTCTGATTCAAGGGCTGGTGTCCTGCAACTTTTAGATGTGTCACTGGTCCGACATGCCTGAGTCAAATAATCAGTTAATAAGCAGAACTCTGAAGAACCTGACTGCATACTGAGGAGCCTATTGTGCCATTTGAGGACTGGAGCTTGACACCACTGCTCTAAGGTCAGCTGACCAGCTGCTCCTTGCTGTTCCAAGGTCGAGGCTGAAGCTCAGATGTGATAGGGCTTTTCCAGTTGCAGCTCCTATGCTGTGGGAAAGGTTACTGCTGCATGTTAGGCAGGCACCTTCACTGTTTTAAATCATTGTAAAAATACAAAAATACAAAATACACCTTTTTTCCTTGGCTTTCAACACAGTTTGAATTATGTGTTTTTTACCATGAGTCAGTTGTGTGGATTGTTTTTATGTGTCTTAATCTTTTATTATTTGTGTTATTGATATGTACATCACTTTGTCAACAATCAGTTTTTTTAAATGTGCTAGATAATTTGTATTTGTATTTGAATATATTTGAACAAAATATAGAAACAATCCCATAATTCTTTATATACTACATGGAACGAACATAGTGACAAAAATTAAATTCTATTCAATTAAATTATATTTATATAGCACTGATTCATGAAACAAGTCATTTTGGGGAAGTGGTGGCCTACTGGTTAGAGCAGTGCAAGTACCCGGTTCGATCCCCACAGCCTGCACTCTGGGTGCCTGAGCAAGACCCTTAACGACTGATTGCTCCCCAGGCGCCGCACAGTATCAGCCCACTGCTCCCCAAGGGGATGGGTTAAGATGAAGAAGTGAATTTCTCCATTGTCAATAAAGATCAATAAAGTTCAATTAATATTATTATTATTATTTAAGGCACTTTGTAAAGTCAAATTCAATCAGATTATACAGATTGGTCAAAAAGAAATCTTATCAAAGGTGTCATGGTTTTAAGGTGTTTGGCCCACATGCTGAACACAATCAGGAGGTAGAGAGCAGTTTAAGGTGTTTATTTTGAAACAGAGGAACAGAGACGGAGAAAGGCTCGCTGAGCGAGGGTCTGACAGCGACGAGAAACCGAGACGATAACTCTGTTGAAGAAAGACAGCAAGTTAGATCGAGCCGTGAAGATCAACCTGCACGTAATAAGAAGTGCGCTTACCACCGGGTTCGGGTAACCTAGCCGGGGGAAGTGGAGCAGTGAGACGGATTCAGCTGAACTCTCCTCTAAGGTGGAGCCAGTTGACTGAGCTACAGGTGAGTGGGTAGATGGAGCTAAGGCGGGGTCCGAGCAGCTCCAAAGCAGGGAGCAGATGTCAGTGTGCAGCTGGAGAAACCAGGGGAATCCGGTGGAGTTCTCAGCCCGGCTTGGTAACACCAAGGGAGCACGAGGAAGGTTCCGGAACGGGATCCAGAACAGAGTGAGAATGGAGGCTTGACTTGAGGTGTTGGAACACGAAAGGACGCTTAGAGAGGGATCCAGAGCGTGAGGCAACCTGAGAGAGACAGGAAACAGGAATTAGCGCTGGGAAACAGGTAAGCTGTCACGAGACTGTCGCCACTGAGGTGTATAACGCAAGGTTAACACCCTGGCGTCCTCCAGCTGTCTGAGTGCTGAGCTTATGCTCCAGTACTGAGCTGCTGAATGAGCCGCATGTGCGCACCATGCCCACCTGTCAACTGCAATCACCTGTGGAGAGAGGGACAGAAGAGAGAGCAGGCAGCGCTGGCAGCAATCTGCACAGCACTGCCTGCTGAATCCTGATTGCATCAAGTCTTGACAAGCAGCATTCACTCCTCCTGAAGAAGTGTAGAGCTACAGGGACAGCCATCTGCACTGTCTATGGCTTTGCAGCAATCCCTCATACTGAGCAAGCGTGAAGCGACAGCGGGAAGAAAAACTCCCCTTTAACGGGAAGGAAAACCTCCAGCAGAACCGGGCTCAGTATGAACAGTCATCTGCCTCGACCGACTGGGGGTTAAAGAAGACAGAGCAGAGACACAACAAGACAGACAAACAAGCACAGAAGCAAACATTGATCCAGTAATCTGTTCTACATTAGATGGTATTGCGGGTGATCTGTCTTTCCTGGATGATGTCACAGTTAACAGAACGTCAGACCAGATGTATCTACTATGAAGGAAAAAAGAGAGAGAGCAAAAAGTTAAAAGCTGAAATGACGACAAGCAATGCAAAACTGAAAGCATTATAACTCAGTAGAGTGAGAAAAATACACCCTGTTGTCCTCCAGTAGCCTAAGCCTATAGCAGCGTAACTATAGAGGTAGCTCAGGGTAACATGAGCCACTCTAACTATAAGTTTTTATAACCAAGCTGTTTTAGCCTTCTCCCTCTTGCGAGAGAGATTAAGTCGGTAATCTCGCAATATTTTACCACAAGACTTTCAAGTGAGAGTTGAATAAGTTTGGCCACACACTGTTGTGTTGTATTTCTTGCCCGGAAAGAGATGCTGCAGGTAAGCAATTGGCTGACTTAAAGTAATTATTTTCCATCTTTAACTGATATAGCACTCACTGGTATGTCAGCTTTTAGATACCTCTACCTAGTTATGGGTAGATGAGGCGTCTTTAAGCGTTTCAACACGTTGCCAAACTGTATTGATACGGTACAGTTTGAAAACGTGTCGAAACTGTGTCACTGAATACTGACACCTGTTGGACCTTAAAATTCCCTACAGGCAACCTTGTTGACAGAGTTAACTGACACTGATTTGATGACCTAGTATACACAATAATACAATTTAAATCATTGTATGTTGCATTGCGTTATTTTATATTTTCATTTAAATTTAAAATATGTTCGATATTTTTATATACAGTCAAATAATGTGAACCTTTATCATAACGTAATAACCTCTAAGTAAACGTGTTATGAATAAGGATGCTTGTGGACTGGCTTTTTTATTTATTTTTTTACAAATTTTTATAAAAAAAAATTTTAATATAACATTTCTCCAGCTGTAGAAAACACCCGCTCACACGGCACAGATGATGCTGGGGGTGTAGGGAAATTGTAATGAAAGGAGGAAGAGGTTTGGACAGACTGTCTTTTTGTTTTTGACGTGTAACATAGGATCCTGGGACCTAGCAATATTGCTCCCTGCCAGGTATCTGTGCACTTCCTGGATGGCTTCAGCTGTGGACCTTTGGTCTGCCTGCCCTTTTCAATGTCAAGATGTTGCCAAAGGTTATCTTAAAAGACAAATTGGCATTTTAGTACATGATTACATGATGCAAACCACAAACAAATAATGCTCAATATCATGCATTGCATGACTTGTCTGTCATCTTTATCGACGTGCTATTTCAACCACTCACACCAAAGCTAAGCTGTGTCGCTGTGAGAACGACACGTGTTTGCAGCTCTAGTGGCACGCATTTTATTGACAGTGAGCTGACAGAAAGAGGGGGGAAGACAGGCGGCAAAGCGCCCCGGGTCGGAGTAGATTCCGGGCTGACCGCATCGAGGACTAAAGGCCTCCTAACATGGTTCGCGCTAACCGCTCCGCCACGGGCGCGTCCCCGCCACGGGCGCGCCCCGGAAAACAAAACTTGCCAAATCCGGTCGGGAGAAGGACGAAAACATCGTTTGCACCAACAAAAGCCTTCAGAGCCATTCTGATGTTCTTTTAATGAAACAATATTAGGTAGATTGGACAACACAGAAGAAATGGCAGCATCAACGCTTGCTTCCTCGATGCGAGCCGCCATTGTCTGAATCAAAACAGTCTCACTACGTCACATCTATGAAACTCCAGCCCTGCGTCCTGATTGGCTTGACAATAAAATTGGTTGGGGAAATCACTCTCTATGGGAGAGGTCCCAGATGGATGTGAGTGAAGCTAGGTGGAGCGATATCAATCTGGCTAGAGTCAGGTTAGGGACAGCTGTTGTGAAGATGTTCCTGGCTGGGGCTTATTTGTGCTTCCGATTTTAGTTGCCCATTCTGACCGCAGCCTGCTGATGGCCTCATTGCACTTGGAGGAACTGCGGAACCTGAATTATTTAAATTGAGGAGGTGCTTTTGTTTAAATAGGAAATAGTCTGTTGAACAAATGTGATGTTTAAGCTGCAAAAAATAGAAGGAAAAATAAAAAGGAGTCACTTTAAAATGAATTCCAATTCAGATAGATCAATTGGAAACTCTCAGAGGAACAGGATGAAACAACAAGAAAATTAAAACACATACCTTATTTTCCGATATGAGATCAAAATTGTCCCACACGGCGGAAACCTTTCTTTTGGCTTAAGGAACCGCCATAATTCTTAATGAATAATTATAATTATTACAGTTCCTACACCCGCGACCCGACTCCCGGAGGTGGGAGTTAAAGCTCCGCCTCACAGGGGACGTCTGGCAGAGTCCCCTGTAAGGCGGAGCTTTAACTCCCACCTCCGGGAGAACTTGAAACACGTCCCGAGGGAGGCGGGGGACATTGAGTCTGAATGGACCATGTTCCACGCATCTATTGTTCAGGCGGCTAGTCGGAGCTGTGGCCGCAAGGTTGTCGGTGCATGTCGCGGCGGCAACCCTCGAACCCGCTGTTGGACACCAGCGGTGAGGGAAGCAGTCAAGCGGAAGGAGTCCTACCGGGCATTTTTGGCCTGTGGGACTCCGGAAGCAGCTGATGCGTACTGGCAGTCGAAGCGGCAGGCGGCACGGCTGGTCGCCGAGGCAAAAACTCAGGCGTGGGAGGAGTTCGGAGAGGCCATGGAGAAAGACTTCCGTACGGCTTCGAAGCGATTCTGGTCCACTATCCGGCGTATCAGGAGGGGGAAGCAGTGCAGTACCAACACTGTTTACAGTGGGGGTGGTGTGCTGCTGACCTCGACTCGGGACGTCGTGCGTCGGTGGGCGGAATACTTCGAAGACCTCCTTAATCCCACCAACACGTCTTCCATTGAGGAAGCAGAGCCTGATGACTCTGGGTCGGGTTCTCCCATTTCTGGTGCTGAGGTTGCCGAGGTTGTTAAAAAGCTCCTCGTGGCAAGGCCCCAGGGGTGGATGAGATTCTCCCTGAGTACCTTAAGGCTCTGGATGTTGTGGGGCTGTGTTGGTTAACGCGGCTCTGCAACATTGCGTGGACATCGGGGGCAGTTCCCCTGGATTGGCAGACTGGGGTGGTGGTCCCCCTATTTAAAAAGGGGGACCGGAGGGTGTGTTCCAACTACAGAGGAATCACACTCTTAAGCCTCCCTGGTAAGGTCTATTCAGGGGTTCTGGAAAGGAGGGTCCGTCGGATAGTCGAATCTCGGATTCAGGAAGAGCAGTGTGGTTTTCGTCCTGGCCGTGGAACACTGGACCAGCTCTATACCCTCAGCAGGATTCTGGAGGGGGCATGGGAGTTTGCCCAACCAGTCTACATGTGCTTTGTGGATCTGGAGAAGGCATTCGACCGTGTCCCTCGAGGGATCCTTAGGGCCCTATAAAATCCGTTTTATTTTTCCCCAAATTCCGTTTTATTTTTTCCCAAATTCCGTTTTTTCCGTTTTAATTTTTATGATTTAAGTTTTTTTACCCTTTACTGTTATTTCAGTCGTAAAAAGAATGTGCTTTTAATGTTGATGATTAAAATGTACACAAATAAACTAGGAATGACCTTAAATTTGAGTTAAAAAACATCACATTTACTCAATACTTTTACTGCATGATGCAACATAACACTAAGTACTAACAAAATATTAATGGTTATGAACCAATTGTTATAAATAAAAGTGCTCCATTAGCTTTTTCAAGTAAAAAAATATTATAGGACATCTCAATTTCAGAATTCAGTGTTCCCGCAGGAATTTGTTTAGGCGAGGCGGTGAGTTGTTGGCCGGAACAAGATTTGCGACTGACTGACGGAGCGGAGGGGCGCCTGTTTCTTCCCTGCCAATCACTGTATGCACGCGCGAAAGCAACAACAAACAACCGCGTGTTAATGTCCAATAAACATGGAAGTATATAGTTATTATTATTTTTTTTTTTTTGGAATGTTAGCGAGGCGGTAGCATGAGTTTGGTGAGGCAGCCGCCTCACAAAGATAGCGCTGCGGGAAACACTGGTTATATGATTAGGTGAAGTTAGCGAAGACTGCTTACATTTTCAGGTAGGGCTCCTCCCTGTTTGCAGTGCTTCTTTAGAAACTGACACAGTTTTGTCATCTTTTGCAAAGGGATGTCAGCCTCAGTGTTTCTCAACTTTTTCGCCGAAAGCGGAGCTGTGGAGAGCCGCTTCATCATTTTTTCAATGTTTTGATGGGGGATGGTGGGGGGAAGCTGAAATGACAGAGCGGGAGGGGTTGTGTCGCGCAGATTTGCGTCCCCCGGTGTGCATTTCCCCCAGACGTACGTTCTTCTCCCACACAAAAACAGAATTTCATTTCAAATGTAGAAATTCCGCCAGCTTCTGCAGCCGAGGATCGGAACGCCAAGGTCCCCGGGGACCTCCCCCCGGGAGGAGGCCCAGGGGAAGACCCAGGACATGCTGGAGGGACTATGTCTCCCGGCTGGCCTGGGAACGCCTTGGGATTCCTCCTGAGGAGCTGGCCCAAGTGGCTGGGGAGAGGGACGTCTGGGCCTCCCTACTGAAGCTGCTACCCCCGCGACCCGACCCCGGATAAGCGGAAGAAGACGGACGGACGGAAATTCCGCGTTTACACTAGATTCCGCGTTAATTTGCCAATTCCGCGATTCCGTCCGCGATTCCGTGATCGCGGAAATTATAGGGCCCTAGATCCTGTGGGGGGTACTCCGGGAGTATGGAGTACCGGACCCTTTAATAAGGGCTGTCAGGTCTCTGTACGACCGGTGTCAGAGTCTGGTCCGCATTGCCGGCAGTAAGTCGGACTCGTTTCCGGTGAGAGTTGGACTCCGCCAAGGTTGCCCTTTGTCACCGATTCTGTTCATAACTTTTATGGACAGAATTTCTAGGCGCAGCCAAGGTGTTGAGGGGATCCGTTTTGGTGGCCTTAGGATTGCGTCTCTGCTATTTGCGGATGACGTGGTCCTATTGGCTTCATCAGGGCGTGATCTACAGCTCTCACTGGAGCGGTTCGCAGCTGAGTGCGAAGCAGCCGGGATGAAGATCAGTGCCTCCAAATCCGAGACCATGGTCTTGAACCGGAAAAGGGTAGAGTGCCTTCTCCGGGTTGGGGAGGATGTGCTGCCCCTAGTGGAGGAGTTCAAGTATCTTGGGGTCTTGTTCACGAATGAGGGGAAGATGGAGCGGGAGATCGACAGGCGGATTGGTGCAGCGTCTGCTGTGAAGCGGGCGCTGTACCGATCCGTTGTGGTGAAGAGAGAGCTGAGCCAAAAGGCGAAGCTCTCGATTTACCGGTCAATCTACCTTCCTACCCTCATCTATGGTCACAAGCTTTGGGTCGTGACCGAAAGAACGAGATCCCGGATACAAGCAGCTGAAATGAGTTTTCTCCGTAGTGTGTCTGGACTCTCCCTTATAGATAGGGTGAGGAGCTCAGTCATCCGGGGAGGACTCAGAGTAGAGCCGCTGCTCCTCCACGTCCAGAGGAGCCAGTTGAGGTGGCTCGGGCATCTGGTCAGGATGCCTCCTGGACGCCTCCCTGGTGAGGTGTTCCGGGCATGTCCCACCGGGAGGAGGCCCAGGGGAAGACCCAGGACACGCTGGAGGGACTATGTCTCCCGGCTGGCCTGGGAACGCCTTGGGATTCCTCCTGAAGAGCTGGCCCAAGTGGCTGGGGAGAGGGACGTCTGGGCCTCCCTACTGAAGCTGCTACCCCCGCGACCCGACCCCGGATAAGCGGAAGAAGACGGACGGACAGTTCCTGTATCGGTCAAGTGACTTCACCATAGCGATACGCGCATCGACACGGGTTTTGCTCTATGAGCCCGATGCATGCGCCGATGCATCGGTGTTGCTGGACCCAACACTAACTCTACCATTGAAAGTCGATGTATTTTTGAGCCTTGTGAAACTCACTAAAAGATGGAACTGGTGAGTGTTTGAACTGTTTGTTGTAGCATGCTAATGCTAATGCCCTTGTTTGATATAGTGTTAGCTTAGCACAGGCCCTAGCTGCACTTTCCTTTGCTTTTCATTGTTTAAAGAAACATAGCTAACAACGATATTACCTACCTTCCACAGTTATAGAGTAATGCTGCATTAGCCTTTTATTTTGTTTTCATTTGACCAACTGGGTTAAAGTCAACAGTATAATTGTCCCAAAAGTTTGGTTATGAGAAGAGATCAAATGATATTGCAATGTTAGTATATGGGTGTTTGTGGGTTGGGGGAAGCAAGCTGCAGTGCCTCCTACCACACTGAGGGGAGTTGCAGTTGGCTTCTTTCCAGGCTAAGGCTCGAGGCCTACTTCTAGCTCACCACTCAACGAATGGGAAGATAGGAACCAGGGCTGTATAAACATGACCAACCTTTACCACCATAATTGACAATGGTTTGCTCCTAATTAATACCTTAACATTATATTAATATAGTCATTTACATGTACATGATTTATTTTAATTGTTAAATAAAAATATACAAAACAATTATTCATAGCGTACTCGCACAATTCCATATGATATTAAATGGTATTGTACAAAAGTACAAATTAGAAATGCATTTCAAACATTTATGCCTATAAATGTAAAGGCCGTTAGCTAATAAACATCAGCCTTGTGGGAGCTATATGAACTGGAGACTGCAACCACGCATGGATTTAGTGCCTGTTTTTTTGGACTTTGTTAGTTGAAAAAATAGAACTGAGTTGTCTGTATCGTGCACAACTGTAAATATTGTAAATATGTTTTTTTTCCTTTTTATATATTACACAATCTTGTACTTGTTACGGAAATATATGATTATTTCTTGTAACAATCAGGTATTTTTATGAAAATAATATGGGTTACCTTTTTATCCCTATACTGTCTTGGAGTTTACAGAAGTTGGGTTTTTTGCAAGACTCACTCGAAATGAACTAAATTCTTTCAAGCTCTAGGAGGACAACAGGCACAGCTCACAGGGTGTTTGTGTTTAAGGTCTGAAAGCTATTTGATATTTCTTGAGGTCATCTGGGTTGACCCCTGATAGGACATTTGGGTGCTAAATCAGCTTCTTCACAAAGACTCTTGGGAGAACAGTCTCCTTTGTTTTCGAGCATATAGGCCCTGGAGCATCAATGTCTGTCCCCCCCCCCAAAAAAAACTAATCGTGAGGGACTGCTCAGTCTATTAAAACAAACATGCGATTGGGGGTATGATAGCAGACAAATCACTTGCAGCACCATGGTATAACCCAGGATTTTGGGGTAATCCAGAAATCTTTTATAATTAAGGTTAAGTCTCCCTTTCAATTTTCCATCCTGTCCACCATTTTTGGACTAAGTGTGAAATCCCATGAGATTTTTGTGGGATTTTAGTTTTTCAAAAGTAGGGCGATGCCCATTGTTTGGTCAGAGCATGTTTGGTCTCATGAACAAGGAAGTTCAGGGCTGGCTGTTGCAGGTGGGCTTTAAATCAGTTTAAATCAGTTATTTCTCATCTTTTGATTATGCTGTGCTCACCGATATGCCTTGCTGTTTCTAGATGCCCGAAATCTACATTGAATGGGTTTTGTTGAGCTTAGAAATGAGAAGCAATGAACTGGTGAGTGTTTGTCTTATTGTTTGGAGCATGCTAATGCTAACATTAGCATGCTATACTAAAGCTAATACTATCTTTGGTTGTTGACCTGGTACCATTAAGGTGATATTGTTCAGTATTATTTGATGAAAGATGTTTGTATATTGTCTGATGGTGCAATATTTAATGTTTTAGAATCAGATATTTATGCAGAAGAGTACTCTTTGAATAATGTACATGTAGATTTTTTCCCATTAATTCCAAAACTTTAAAAAGGAAGTATTTATGATGTTAATGACTTAATATTTAAGTGTCAGGGTTCTCTGTGTGTTGGTGCTCTAATTCTGCTCCACAGGTGGTTCTAGTCAGCCGGGGGGCGTGGCCCACACCTGTAACTATATTGTAAATAGTTTTCCTAGTATAAATCACTTTCCTGCACAATCCCAGTGTGTTAAATACAACCCTGATCCTCCCTGAGTCAAATCTTTAGGTCTTCTGGCAATTAGCCCTTACTGGAAATAATTATTTCCTTTTTATAACATAATTTCTGTATCATAAATGCTACAATGGGGTAGGATGTCGAGTAAATACACAAAATGAGGTCTTATGAGGCTTGTAAGTGTATGTCTCCAATTGGTAGCAATTCCAAATGTAATAATTATGCATTATTTAAATGTTTGTCTCTGATAATTGTGTATTCCTTTGCTAACGAATCTTTGAACCAGGTGAGACGGGCCGTGGTGAATGGAACAGGAACGGGCCCAAATCTTAACACTTGGTGGCGTGACCTAGATTTGGTTGTAAGTGGAGGAACCTGTTGAATTTGGGATTTTCTAAAGAAGCAGGGTATAAGTATGGTCAAGATACCGTAACATCCTTAAAGTTGAGGCTAAGACATTCAAGACGCTTAAATGATAAGGCTGTGAAGGAAACAAATTTAAAAGGGATCCCAGAGAAACAGTTTGGGTTGTTTCTTAGCTCCAAAACAAGGTTTTGGAAGCACTGCGGTTAGACCAGGAGGTATTAAAAGAAAAGAGAGAAGGTTCCGTCAAAAGGAAGGGTCGCAGAGAGAGCTCTCCTTCTGTCTTATATCTTGTTTGTCAAGTCTTGTCCAACGTATTGTCTCTGTTAAAATGGGATCCATTGCGGTTGAATAAGTGAAGGAGAGGCTGATTGAGTCCACAGCGCTTGAGAGTGAGTGCGCATGTGTGCGTATGTCTGGCTGAGAATCGTACCTCAGCGTATGGGATTTACTGTGGAAAGTTACTGAGTGGAGTTGTTTTTTTTTGGAGGAACAAGTAAGAAAGTGATCATCATGGACGGAGCATTTGGCCAGGATATTGGTGAAAATGAATGGGACCATGGGTCCTAGAAATTGTCAGGATTTGTCTATGTGAAAGCGGACAGAGCACGCACACACAGAGTTTGTTCTATGATGATGACCAGAGTTAGTAACCGGACTGGAGATGATGGGTGCAGGAGCAGGCTGACTGGAAGCGACTGGAGAGAGTTCTTGGAGATGCTGGGCTGCTGTCAGACCAGAGGTGCAGCGCGAGACAGTTCTTGGGGTGTAGGACTGCTGGAGCACAAGGTAGCAAGCAATCCAGCGACAGAGCAGAGAGCAAACCTGGAGCACATGGCTAGTAGGCTGTCCAGCAACAGAGTACAGAGCAAATGTGAAATACAGGGGTAGCAGGCAGTCCAGCAACAGAGCAGAGAACAAACCTGGTGCACAGGGGTAGCAGGCAGTCCAGCAGCTAGCAGAGGCTTTACTTGAGGCACGGATGAGGCAGGGAACCCAGCAGCTAGCAGAGACCTTACTTGAAGCACAGAGGTGGCAAGAAATCCAGCAGCTAGCAGAGGCTGTATTTGAGGCACAGATGAGGCAGGAAACCCAGCAGCTAGCAGAGACCTTACTTGAAGCACAGAGGTGGGAAGAAATCCAGCAGCTAGCAGAGGCTTTACTTGAGGCACGGATGAGGCAGGGAACCCAGCAGCTAGCAGAGACCTTACTTGAAGCACAGAGGTGGCAAAAAATCCAGCAGCTAGCAGAGGCTGTATTTGAGGCACAGATGAGGCAGGAAACCCAGCAGCTAGCAGAGACCTTACTTGAAGCACAGAGGTGGGAAGAAATCCAGCAGCTAGCAGAGGCTTTACTTGAGGCACGGATGAGGCAGGGAACCCAGCAGCTAGCAGAGACCTTACTTGAAGCACAGAGGTGGCAAGAAATCCAGCAGCTAGCAGAGGCTGTATTTGAGGCACAGATGAGGCAGGAAACCCAGCAGCTAGCAGAGACCTTACTTGAAGCACAGAGGTGGGAAGAAATCCAGCAGCTAGCAGAGGCTTTACTTGAGGCACAGGGGACGCAGGTGATCCAGCAACAAGACAGGGAACAAACCAGGCTGACAGGCGTGAAGTGAGTAAAGACTGATGAGAACAGGACTAGACAGGGGTGGTGTTGGTAGAGACTGAAGACAAGCCGGCAATGAGTAGCAAACTGAAGGGAGCTTATGTAGGGAGGCAGGCAGGTGAAGTGAATTCAGACTAATTAGTGCTCAACAGGTGTGACTAATTGCTGAGGGAGTGGAGGGTGAGCTGAGTGAGAGGAGGAGGCACTGGAAAACAACCGGGAAAACAGCCAGACCAAAACTGAACCATGACAGAAATCATTAGAAGAACAGGTCAATGCATTAATGGCTTTTGTTGAACGCAGGAAAATTTGGACAGAGGAACGCTGTCTGAAAGGAAACAAAAGTTGGTCAAAGCAGTTATGGTTGAAGCATGGTGAGTTGTTGAGTAAATTTTTAGTACAACACTATGTTAAAAGTAAGAGAGGTTAGAAGTTGGCAGGGAGTTAAACACTTGTTTGAGACAACAGAAAAAGAATAAACAGAACATCCCCATGCACCGCCATACTCCCCATACATCTTGAACATGCCCCTCCGGAGTTTATCTAGTCCTGGACATCTTGGGTGGAGAGTTAACAGTAGAATCTGTTCCTGTTTATACCCCCAGGAACCACGCATTTCTAGACTACACCCACAAACCAAATGTGTTGCCCATTACTTCCACCCACAGCCACAACCTCATTAATGTCAGGTAAAGGTTAGTCTCAGGCAGTTGATACATCCCGCCCGCTGCTTAGTGTGCCCCAACCCCTCAGATGATGAAAGCAGACACTGATGACGACGTGGTGAGGACCCCTCAAGGTGCAGGGCTTCTTTATGATTAGATATAACATACCAGACAGTAGATTTAAATCAGGTTGATCAAAAGAAAGCAGGAATTATCCCACTGAAAACTTGTGGTAATTGTAGGTCTAGGAATCACCAGTCAATAGAACCAAAAGTTAAAAGTTAAAATGGAGCTTAAAGGTGTTTGGCAAAAAGACAATCCTGCTGATTTGATAGATTTTTATCAGCATTACATCTAGTATAAATTGGTTTTGGAGTTATTCTCAGATGGATTAGCTGATGTTAAAGGAAGTGGGACTATAGTTACTGGCTTGAATTTTTTTTACTACAGAAGGTAAATTTGCAGAGTGGCAGAAATTAGCAGGAGCAGAACATATTAGGAAAAATTTAAGGGAGAGATCCCAAACTATGCATTTCATGTAAACACGTTCTCAAAGTCCCACTAAAGCGCACATGCCCTTACAAAATAATTTAGGAGCAGAAAAATATGTTCTGTATTCATTTGGTGATGTGCAATCCCTGGTGGATAAACTTCCCAGCACTGCACCTGGTGATAGATTGTGGCTTGCTGAATCAGATAATTTGACCAAAGGTACAAAACTGGCCCTGGGTGAAAGGAATATATAACTTAGGCAGCAGAAAATTGGATCAAACACATAGTTGTGAATCCTAGAGAATATAGGTCCAATCTGGGTGAATTATTTGTTGTTAAAAGGTGTAACTTCTTTAGTATCACAGCTGATGAAACTAAATCCTGATATGCCTGATTGCTAATATGCTCCCTGGGAAAAATATTTGGTACACTATTTGCATGTGGCTCAAGATGAGGAGAGGAAGAAAAAGCAAGAAAAAGAGGAATTGCAAAATCAGTTATTTAAATTGCAGTTAATGGAAGCAAAGCAGACAGTGAGAAAGAAAAAACAAAAGATTGAACATGTGATGGTATCAGCAGTTGGATCTTCTGGAGCTTCAACCCTGAAGGTGACACCTCAGTTTAAGCCACTCAAAGGAGGAGGCTTGCCTCGTTTTCTTTCTACTTTCAATACAAATACATGTCTGTTGATGCTGGACGTGAAAGCAGATGTCAGTTTGGTGGTCAGCGTGGCCATCAAGGATGGAAATATATATTTTAATATCTTAAGCACATCACCTACTTCAAGAAAGGTGGGGGGGATTTCAATCCCAACCGTCGGTCATTATTCAACTAACCGCAGTTTTACCCTTTGGCTCCATAAGGATCAATTTCCTTTTTTAACAGTTTTAAGTCGATTTCCACAGTACATTCAACAGTTGAAATTAGAGACTCCGGCTGAACTCTGTTTGCCATTTTAAGGGTGTTTTTTTTTTTAACTCTGGCTATTTTTTGTTGTTGTTTTTTTGTTCTCGCCCTCCTTCGGAGCCCCCCTTCACACATCTTATCTGGGTTGTTTTCGTTTTGGGTTTTTTGGGACTTTTTGGGTTTTGCTTTTTGGGTCATCTGGAATCCGCCCCAAAGAAGGGAGTTTTAACATGAGATGGGTTTTGTCTTTGTGTTTTGGACTGCTTATTTTTCCACTCTTTTCTCCACTTTTCTCAGCCATCAGTCACTATCCAATCTGCTTAGTAACCTGTAAGCCACTACTCAGATCCTGATCAGCTTCACCTGCTGTCACTGATTACCTCCAAGTTATTCCACCTGTTTTCTTGCCTTTTAATACCTGACTTGTATGATTCTTGGCTCATTGCGTTCTGTATTAGACAATGTAGCTCCCTTGAATAGAAGATGATTATTCACAGGAAGCTGGCTACCTGGTTTAATTTAGAGCTGCATTCTTTGAGGCAGAATGTTAGGAAATTGGAGAGAAAATGGCGCTCTTCACACCAAGAGGAATCCTACCTAATTTGAAAAAAAAAAGAAAAAAAAGTCTACTGTTGTATAAAAATACCCTTCACAGAGTTAGAGCAGCAAATTTTCAATCATTAATTGAGGAGAATAAAAATAATCCTAGATTTCTCTTCAGCACAGTTGCTAAACTTACACGGCTTCACGGCTCTGTTGATCCATCCATTCCCGTAGCTCTTAGCAGCAATGACTTTATGGGATCCTTAATAAATAAATTTGATATCATTAAAAATAAAATAATTAACATCTTCCCAAACATGATTACCTTGTCCTCAGTAAGTGAGGCAGCGTTGGGGGAATCTTTAGAACCTGCGCCGTGTCTGAACTGTTTAGAAGCAGAAGAGCTTTCTAAAATTTTAGCTTAATCTAAATATTCTACCTGTATGTTGGACCCAGTCCCAACCAAGTTGTTTAAGGAGGTATTCCTTCTGATCAGTGGCTCTATTTTAGAAATGATTAATCTATCCTTAGTAAATGGATATGTACCACAGGCTTTTAAAGTAGCTGTTATTAAACCTTTACTAAATAGTTGCTAATCAACTATATGAACATTTACAAAGTAGTGACCTACTTGAGGAGATTCAGTCAGGCTTCAGAGCTTATATCACTGAAACAGCTCTGGTGAAGGTCACTAATGATATTCTAATGACCTCAGATAATGGACTTGTGTCTGTACTTGTCTTGTTAGATCTCAGTGCTGCATTTACTTGAGCATACTGTACGGATTAAGGGGAAGCATTAGGCTGGTTTAAATATTATCTATCTGACAGATTCCAGTCTGTTCATTCTAATAATAAATGTTCAAACTCTAGGGGTCACTTGTGGAGTACCACAGGGTTCAGTCCTAGGGCCAATTCTCTTTACTATATATATGCTTCTGATTGGCAAAATTATCAGACAGCATGGGATTAATTTCCACTGTTATGCTGATGACGCTCAGCTATAATTATCCATAAATCCTGATGAATCCAATCAATTACCTTGACTACAGCATGTCTTGATGACATCCAAAGCTGGATGACTTCAAATTTCCTGCATTTAAATTCTGACAAGACCGAAGTTGTAATCTTTGGGCCAGAGTTCTCAAAAAATAAACGTTTTAATAAATCACTTAATCTGGATGGCATTAACTTGGCCTCTGGTAATAAAGTAAAAATTCTTGGTGTTATTTTCGACCAAGACATGTCATTTAAATCCCATATTAAACAGGTTTCTAGAGTTTCCTTTTTTCACCTCAGGAATATTGCCAAAATTAGAAACATTCTGTCCAGGAGCGATGCTGAAAAACTAGTCCATGCATTTGTTACTTCAAGGCTGGACTATTGTAATTCTTTACTATCAGTAAATCCACAAAATGATGTTCAAAGTCTTCAGCTGATCCAAAATGCTGCAGCAAGAGTTCTGATGAAAATCAACAAGCGGGATCATATTTCTCCAATTTTAGCTTCCCTTCATTGGCTTCCTGTTAAATCAAGAATAGAATTTAAAATTCTCCTTCTAACGTATAAAGCCCTTAATAATCAAGCTTCATCATATATCAGAGCTCTGATTACCCCGTATGTTCCTAACAGAGCACTTCGCTCTCAGACTGCAGGCCTACTGGTCAGGGCCGGTTTTAGCCCTTTGGTTGCCCTAGGCGAGATTGAGTTTTGCGCCCCCCCCCCCTCACTTTTGCCGTGCAAAATACCAGTACTGTTTTCAGCATCTGTTTAGTGCTTCATTGAGTTGTGTTTACAGTTCCACAAAGAGTGCTGTGCGGTGAATTGTGCCTACAGTTGTGCAAAGTGTGTTACAAAATTGCAAATTGAGTGCAAAGCAGTGTTTGTTCTTTTAGTTTTGTGAACTCAGTAAGTGGATATGCTATAAGTATTAATAGTTTTACAAATTGTGCTATAAGAATCAAGGTTGTGTTTAAGCATTAAGCAAAAAACTGTAACTTAGCAGTTTTTTCACAAGTGATGCATGGACAACAAATACCAGAATAGGTTTCAGAACCTTTTCTTTTTTATTATTTTAAATAATTTATTACACACTCAAAGTTAGGACTGTGCAAAAACACTCTTAACCATCTGTAAGGACACTTAGGTAAAGTATAACTAATAAACTGGATTAACCCTCTACAAACAAAAGTGCTTTTGTGGATACCATTACAAAATTAAAAGTTTGAAGTTCTTGTAGTTCTATCTAATAAAATATGAACAGTTGTTTCAGGTATTTCTATTCACCTTCAAAATTGACGCAGCATTAAAATTTGACTCGTCTGGACTTCCTAATGGCAAATTCGTTGATGGTATCATCAAATGATATTTTATTTGAGACCTCTTGGTTGATGCTCATCAGTGCAAGCCCATTGAGGCGTTCCTGACTCATCGTTGACCTCAGGTAGGTCTTAAGTAGTTTTAATTTAGAGAAGCTTCTTTCAGCAGACGCTACTGTCAGATGTAGTGTGACAGCAATTCTTAGGGCCACCCACATATTTGGAAAAACTTCAAGTTTCTTCTCCTTCAAGTAAGTCAGAATTTCCATTGTCGTCATGCCAGTTTTTGGCAACACTGGAAAATTTTTCAACTCAAGTGCCAGTTCCCTCCCGTCAATATCTTTATGGTCACCACGGCTCAAAGTGTTGCTGAGGGTTTCGCACTCCTTTGATCTACAATAATAATTATCAATGGCGTTCCGCGAGCGAGCTATTTTTAGAACGTGACGTCATATCACGTGGTACGTGGTAGGGCAAACGCGTTGTCTTCCGCTCTTTCGCTGTAAAAGAGCTGTACGTTACCCTTGGTTTTACTTGGTAAAACGACTGCTTTTTCCAAGTCTAAGACGTCTCCTAACCATGGTTTTTAAACATTGTTGTTATGGAATGTGCAACAGCGACTCGAGGTATGCTGATAGGCCGCATATGAAGGATGTTTTCTTCATTAATTTCCCAAAATTCAAGACTGCCAAGGAGAAATGTGTGCGCTGGGTACACTTGTGTGGTCGGCCTACACAACAGTTCAACTCAAAAAAACATCCTGACCCGCGGGACCCGCACGTCGGCTCGCGGAGGGTTTGGGGAGGGCGAGCGTTCCAGTCCATGAGACGCGCTGGCCGTCCGTTTCCGTACGCCTCCGCTCGCGGGGGTTGTGGGCCGGACGGTCTGCCGTGCCGCGCGGCCACCGGGGGTATCGTCTTTCCCTTCTCTCCTCCGTGCGCGGTACGCTATTCAATGTAATAATGTGGTTGACAAGTAAACGTGTGGCTGAGGGGGCGCCATAGGATGATCATATATTTAATAAACATGTTTTAATTCGCTTTTTTTTCTAATTCTATGATTAATGGGAAGTAAGCCTAAGGGCGACCCTAGAGGGCGCCCCCAACACATTTGTCGCCCTAGGCAATTGCCTAGCTCGCCTATAGCAATCACTGGCCCTGCTGCTGGTGGTTCCTAGAGTCTCTAAAAGTAGAATGGGAGGCAGATCCTTTAGCTATCAGGCTCCTCTCCTGTGGAACCAACTCCCAGTTTAGGTCCGTGAGGCAGGCACCCTGTCTACTTTTAAGACTAAGATTAAAAGTTTCCTTTTTGACAAAGCTTATAGTTAGAGTGGCTTATGTTATCCTAAGCTACCTATATCGTTCTACTGAGTTCTACTGTTCTCCAATTTGCATTCCCTTTCTTCATTTCAGCTTTTACCTTTTTGTTCTCTCTGTTTTTCCTTAATAATAGGTACACCTTGTCTGGCGTTCTGTTAGCTGTGACATCATCCAGGGAAGACAGATCACCCGCTATTACCATCTAATATAGAACAGATTACTGGATCAATGTGTGCTTCTGTGGTTTTTTTGTCTGTCTTGTTGTGTCTCTGCTCTGTCTTCTGTAACCCCCAGTGGGTCAAAGCAGATGACTGTTCATACTGAGCCCGGTTCTGCTGGAGGTTTTCCTTCCCATTAAGGGGGAGTTTTTCTTTCCACTGTCACTTCATGCTTGCTCGGAATGAGGGATTGCTGCAAAGCCATGGACAATTCAATTTTCAATTCAATTTATTTATATAGCGCCAAATCATGAAACATGTCATCTCAAGGCACTTTACAAAGTCAAATTCAATCATATTATACAGATTGGGTCAGATTATACAGATGCATAGAATGCATACATACAATGCAGACGACTCTCCCTGTGGCTCTACCCTTTTGAAATCTTTTGACCGATCTGTATAATCTGATTGAATTTGACTTTGGAAAGTGCCTTGACATGACACGTTTCATGAATTGGTGCTATATGAATAAATTAAACTAATGTTAAAGCAGTTAAGCAAAATACTCTTTACTGTTAATTGAATGTTCTGGTTAAGACAATTTCAGAAAGCAGTGGTAGATTTAAAAGATGAAAGGATGTGTGCAGTCATTTTCATTTTATTTACTTATTTAAAAAGTATGTCAAAAACATCAAAAAAGGATCTTAAAACATGCGAAAACAAATCATAAAACACTGAAAAAAATCACAGAAAACCACATATTTCAGTGAAAAAGGAATGTGCTAAAGAAACATTAAAATTTTTCACAAAAGTCCAAAGAAGCTGGTTCCAGAAGGTGGGTTCCATGACTGAAAGCTGCCAGCCTGAGCTCAAATTTTGAATCCAGGCTTCTTTTTGGCCGGTGTGAGCTTCATGTAGATCTCGTTCTGGTCCCTACTGGTAGGATTGAGGCTCTGGTAGGTTGGGTCCTCAGGAGAACAGTTCTCATAGTCTGTAATCTAAAAAAATTGGAAGCAAATGTTCTAGTATTAAAACATGAAGAATCCAACATCTGGTTAGTTAAATTTGCTCTTAGCTTGTGATTTTAGTCATTATGATACATTTGTTATATAATAAATTAATTATCACATTTTTATATGAATGGTTCATATGAGTTAAAAAGAATGTCTAACAAACAAATCCTACTGTCATTGGAATTTGTGTGGAGTGCAGGTAGTGGACGTGGACATAACCCTCGCAGATGTTGGTTTTAAGGCTTTAAAAGCCTCAATATACATGCAGTACAATGGCCGGTAAACATTTTGCAATGTTCAATTGCACAACACTTAATCCAGGGTAATTGTGATTTGTCTTTGCAGTAGCGCATCACAAATGTAGCGGATTACAGAAATATAAGTGTTACAGCAATAAATCATATTGCTTTAAAAACTATGATGCAATCCTTTTTATCATCGTAGTAATGTGCACTATATAAAAGCATTTTATCATGGTCTAATGGTACATCTAGTCAGGACATATCGTGGTGCCCTTGGGCATCTCAAGACCATGATCCCATATGGTGCTTCAGAGTGGCTTTGAGTCACAAAATGGCCACAATGAATCTAATTCTCTTTGTTGCTTTCCGCGACCTTTGAATGTTTGCTAGCCTTAAAAATCCGTAACCTAGAATGCACCGCACGGCCCAAAAACTGAAACTAGCTTATGTGACTGATGTGGTTTATGGAGGGTGACCTAAAATGCATGATGTGGTTCGCTATATACATTTTTACAGCAGTAAACTTACCTCATTTACTGAATCATTTATCTTTTCCTTAGTCTTCAAGACTGTGTAACAAAAAGGAAATCAGATAATTAAAAACATTACATTAACCTCTCCGAAAAACAACAAAATGCAGTTTGTTGGCCTGAACTCCTAAAATCTTGTCCAGTTGGGACGAGACGGGGAATGTTTCATGGGAGAATAACAAATACTTGAAGATCACAGATGTTTAAAATCCCAACATGACATTTTCACAGAGCAGCCAGAAGACCCCTTATGATGAGTAACATCAATAGATGTTGTGTTCCCTCGCCTGGACGCGGGTCACCAGGGCCCCACTCTGGAGCCAGGCCTGGAGGTGGGGCACGTAGGTGAGCATCTGGTTGCCGGGCTTTTACCCATGGTGTCCGTATGTGCTCTTGGCACCATGACACCCTAGGTCGTAGTTCAATGATCAACTTTGTTGTTTCATCTTACCTGCAGCTGCATGTCTTGGACACTTGGGTGAAGAGTGGGGCAGAGCTCTCCGCCGACTGTTTGCTCCGTGAGTTAAAGCTCCGTGAGATGGAGCTTTAACTCCCACCTCCGGGAGAGCTTTGAACACGTCTCGAGGGAGGAGGGGACATTTGAGTCTGAATGGACCATGTTCCGCGCCTCTATTGTTGAGGAGGCTAGTCGGAGCTGTGGCTGCAAGGTTGTCGGTGCATGTCGCAGCGGCAACCCTCGAACACGCTGGTGAACACCACCGGTGAGGGAAACTGTCAAGCTGAAGAAGGAGTCCTATCGGGCTTTATTGGCCTGTGGGACTCCGGAACCAGCTGATATGTACTGGCAGTCAAAGCGGCAGCCGGCTCAGCTGGTCGCTAAGGCAAAAACTTAGGTTATGGGAAGAGTTCAGAGAGGCCATGGAAATCCAGAGGTAGAACGAGTCGGGTAAACAGGCAGGCCGTCAGAATAAGACAGGAAAAACAGGTTATACAGGGCTTAGGCTGGCTCAGAATCTGGAGGCAAATCGGGTCAATATCAACAGGTCAATCAAAAAGAGTACACTGGATTAGACTCACTAACAGGCTCGTAAATGTTTTGGCACTGATGTCTGGTCTGAAGGCTGGTTATATACTGGCATGCGCAGGTGGATCAGGTGAGAGGTAATGAGAAACGGGGCGGAGCTAAGCAAGTGTGTGCAATAGGTGAACAGACCAGGCATCAGTTTCAAGATCCAAACAGAACTCAAACCAAGACTTACACAGAACATATCAGAAATCAAAAAATAAAGCCCAAAACAGAAACCTAAACTAAAGCAGAAACTTAAAATTATGACACTTTACTCTCTTTGTTGTGACATCTCTCTGTTTCTAAAACAAAAGCAAATTTCAAACACATTCTCAGTGACTGCACTTCACCTTTGGTAACTCCTCGTGTTTCACATTGTTTGCTTTTCTCAGTAGGGTAGGAGGTCAATAGCCTAGCTTTAGCCTAGCCTAGCTTTAGCCTTCCATCAGCTTATCCATCTCTGTCTAAGTCTCCCTTCTCTCCTGCTCTGTGTCTGATGTTTAATTATTCCTCTGCCTCCTTTAATGGTACATGTAATAAATGTGGTATTTTTGTAGCTTTGGAAGTGAGTGTGTCAGAATTGGAGACCTGGCACCGTGCTGTTGAAAAACCAGCTCATAGTCGCCCCTTAGCTAGCGCGGAACCACAGAGATTAGCTTCACATAGCGGTCCTTCAGCAGCACCCGTGCGGCTGGGTAACCAGGCCAGTTGGGTGACAATATGCAGGAAGCATAGCTCTAAATTCCAGCCCCCACCAACACCTCTGCGTTTCAGATTTTCTCCACTCAGCGACACACTCGCTGAAAAGCCGGCTCTGGTAATTGGCAGCTTCATAGTCAGAAACGTGGCACTAGAGACACCAGGGACCATAGTCAAATTCCTGCCAGAACGGCCGACATTAAATCCTACCTGAAACTGCTGACCAAGGATAAGCGTAAATACAGTAAGATTGTTATTCACGGTGGCAGTAATGACACCCAGCTACGCCAACCGGTGGTCACTAAAGTTAGTGTTGCTTCGGTGTGTCAGTTTGCTAAAACAATGTTGGACTCCATAATTGTCTCTGGTCCCCTGCCTGATCTGTACAGTTATGACATGTTTAGCCACATGTCATCATTCAACCGCTGGTTGTCTAGGTGGTGTCCTGAAAACGTTGTGGGATACATTGATAACTGGAAAACAAGGAAAACCTGTTCTCAGATGGCATCAACCACACTTTGTATGGTGCAGCTCTTCTTTGTTTACCTGACTCCGCCAGATAGATTTGCTCCGCATATCCATCTGGAAACCTTCCGTTGAAGTAATTTTGGGAAGGGGCGAAAATACTGGTTAGCTGATTGGCCTATGTTGGTGATAGATGGGCCAAATAAACCAATCAGATTCGTCGTCGCTCTGTTACGAGCGACGACGAAAACACAACCACAAGCCAAGCTACTCTTGCTGCTGCAGGTAAAGGCTCGTTAGCTCAGCAAAGAAATACTCTGGAATTCCGATAAAACTTGCTCGATAGCCGCGCTAACGCTAGTTTCATCGGCTGAAGCCGCCATGTTCTTTAGACTGAACTGTCGCTCCTCGTTGCGTCACACCTCAACCCGCCTCAAAGCCAACGCTGATTGGACGTTCGTTTGGTGAACGGCTCCAAATTTTCTTTAACGGAGGGTAGCCAGACTGATCTGCGAGTGAAACCTTGAAAGCTCGCGAGATCAGGATGGTCTCACGAGGCTACTTCTTTGTAGGAATCTGGCTGGATTTATTAGTTCTCCAAACTACCCAGGCTACAGACCAGGCAGCAGAGCTGTAGTTTAACACACCTCTCTGCAGCTTCTGTACTGTTACCCAGCCATTACCCATTGAGAGAGTGTCTTTCCCACTGCCAAAACTAAACAGATTAAAAACTGATTTAAAAGGAGCAAATTATTTACTGTTAAATTATTGTTTGACAAAGCTTATAGTTAGTGGTTTATATTACCCTGAGCTATCTCTATAGTTATGCTGCTATAGGCTTAGGCTGCTGGAGGACATCAGGGTCTATTTCTCTCCCTCTGAGTTCTCCTACTGTTCTCCAATTTGCATTGCTCGTTATTTCAGCTTTTAACTTTTTGTTCTCTCTTTTTTTTTTCTTTATAGAAGGTACACCTGGTCTGGTGTTCTGTTAGCTGTGACATCATCCTGGGGAGACAGTTCATCTGCTATTACCACATAACATAGAAAGGATAATGTACTTATGTGCTTTTGTGTCTCTGCTTCTTCTTCTCTAACCCCCAGTCGGTCAAGGCAGATGACCATTCCCATGGGTTTTCCTCTCCACTGTCACTTCATGCTTGCTCAGTATGCAGGATTGATGCAAAGCCATGGACAATGCAGATGACTCTCCCTGTGGCTCTACACTCTTTCAGGAGGAGTGAATGCTGCTCATCAAAAATGTATGTAATCTAGTGGGATTCCTTAAATAGGAACTTTTTTCACCAATCTGTATGATTTGATTGAATTTGGCTTTGTAAAGTGTCTTGAGATGAAGTATCATGAATATAAATACATTTGAATTGAATATTAAGATGATTTGAAATTTGCTCAGATTATTCTGGCAGGTAATTGGTTTTATTCATTAGGTGTAGTGTTGTTCCTACCTTTCTCCAGCAGTGTGACAGGTGGGCTCTAGCCACAGACATTTCCTGTCTAGGCCAATCAGGTGGACTATTTAAAGAAACTGGAGATGGATGGTAGGCGTCAGAGCATTAGCTCAGTTGAGCTGTACCTGACCCGATTCTTGCTTCCAACCTCCATTTTGAAAAACCCACCAAGTGCCGACCCTGCTTTCAACAAAAAAACGCAAATACCTGTCTCTCTCCCTCTGGTTCATCATTATTCGTCCTACCTGTAAGTAAGTGTCAGGGTTTTGTTTACCGACGAACTCAGGAAGCGCACACAGGACTAAAGTTTAAGAGTGTTATTTAAATGAAGTATACTGGATGATGAAGACCGGAGGTACAGGACTGCAGAAGGTCAGGGATGTAGGTGTTGGCAGGAGCTGACGGCCCGGAGAGAGAGAGTCCACACTCGCTAGTTGCTGCTTGGCTAGCAGGCCTCATAGCAACACCAGGACTCAGGGCGGCTAGTCAGGTTAGCAGTTATCAGAAGACACCAGGGTACAGAGCAGGGCTTCACCAGAGCAGCTTGACAGGTTAGCAGTTCTCAGGAGACACTAGGATACAGAGCAGAGCTTCACCAGAGCAGCTTGACAGGTTAGCAGTTATCAGGAGACACCGAGACAAAGAGCAGAGCTTCTCCAGGAACGAACAGTAGAACACAAAGACTTACTGAGGGAGTAGTGGATAGCAGAAGACGGCCCAGTGCTGAACTGAAGGCAGAGGGAGGTTTAAATAGAGCACTTCACAGGTGGAACAAGGGTCTAGCTAATTGACTGGTAAATTGTTAACAGGTGTGACTGACTGCTGAGGAGGTGAAGTGAAGATGACAGAAAATAACTGATGACAATGAAAACTAACAATAAATAAAGTCAAACCTAACCCACATGAGATGAAAAATGAAAATAACAGAAAAATGAAGTCAAACCAGAACTCAACCATGACAGTAAACCTCTGCCACACTATTCTGCCAACCTGTCAGTTATCAGTGCTCACCTCTTTTCTTTTACTTCCCCACAGTCCTTGACTAGAGCCTTCCCTGTCAGCCATAACCATTTCCACTGACTACTGACTCTATGGTTGTTGCTTTCAAAGTCTATCATGGAAAGAATAAACATGACAGAGTGTTCTGACCAACCTGACCCAGAAGAAAAATACGGAGCGCCCTATGATGCACTCCTTGGGCAACATGAGTCTCTCTTTTGTTCTATGCACCATAAACAGGATTTGATTTTGCAAACAGTAGCCATCCTCTTTGGTCAGCTAGTAGAGGTTTGTTCCCAACTTTCTGGTCCATCATCTTGTCCGCCTTCCTCTCCTGCCATCATGGCCGCACCCACTCCCCCTGCTGGTTGGGAGTCAGTTAAAAGCAAATACTCATTACCTATCTTCAGATCGTCTTTTAAATCAGTACATGGGCATCCATTTTTTACCAAACTTGACTTCCATAATGCCTATCATTTGGTGTACATCACAGAGGGGGACAAATAGAAGACTTTCAAAACACCCATCAGCTATTATGAGTATGTAGTTATGCCCTCTGCTCTCACCAATGCCTCAGCTTTGTTTCAGGCTCTGGTCAACAATATCCTCAGAGATTTCCTCCATAACTTTTTCTGTTTTTTAGATGACATATTAATTTATTCCAATAACCTTTATGAGCAAAGGCAGCATGTCAGATTGGTCTTGCAGAGGCTTCTGGAAAACTGGCTATACGTCAAAGCAAAGAAGTGTGAGTTCCACTTCCTATGTATGACTTTCCTTGCAAAACAACCCCAGCAAGATCCAGACAGTAGTCCATTTGCCAATTCCCACAACTACAAGCAGCACCTGAGGTTCTTGTATAATCACTGAACCTCTCATTGTTTTCACTTCTTCCAAAACTATGTTTTCCTGTAACCACACTGCAGACCAAGCCTTCAAGGACTTAAAAGACTGGTTTGCCTCTGCGCCCATTGTCACTCATTGGGATCTTAAGAAGTACTTTTTCCTCAAAGTATATGCCTGAGCCATTGACGTGGGAGCTGACTTGTCACAGCAATCCAAATCCAGCAACCATCTCCATCCTTGTGCCTTCTTCCCTTGCTGTTTCTTACCTGCTTAGAGGAACTATGATGCTGGATTTTCCTGTCCCACCTCACTTCTTCAAATAAGGCCTGTTTAAGATGTTGGATTTACCTGCCTCCTCTGAGCTTCAAGTAAGGCCTCTGTCTGCTGCTGGATTCTCCTGCCTCCTGTGTGCCTTGAGTAGGCCTCTGCTGGCTGCTGGATTATCCTGCTTCCTCTGAGCTTCAAGCCTCTGCTGGCTGCTTGATTTTCCTGCCTCACCTGAGCTTCAAGTAAGGCCTCTGCTAGCTGCTGGATTTTCCTGCCTCACCTGAGCTTCAAGTAAGGCCTCTGCTAGCTGCTGGATTTTCCTGCCTCACCTGAGTTTCAAGTAAGGTCTCTGCTAGCTGCTGGATTTTCCTGCCTCACCGGAGCTTCAAGTAAGCCCTCTGCTAGCTGCTGGATTTTCCTGCCTCACCTGAGCTTCAAGTAAGGCCTCTGCTAGCTGCTGGATTTTCCTGCCTCACCTGAGTTTCAAGTAAGGCCTCTGCTAGCTGCTGGATTTTCCTGCCTCACCTGAGCTTCAAGTAAGCCCTCTGCTAGCTGCTGAATTCTCCTGCCTCACCTGAGCTTCAAGCCAAGCCTCTGCTAGCAGCTGGGTTTTCTGCCTTCCCTGTACTCCAAGTTTGCTCACTGCTTCTTTGCCTGGATCTTCTGCTGCCCCTGTACTCCTGCAGCCCTGATCTCCCTAGAACGGTCTAGCCCAGCTTCACCGGATTTCTCCCCGCTCCGTTCCTCTCAGCCAGCTCCTGCACCTTTCAACTCCCGTCCGGTATAGTCTCTGGTTATCATCATCCACTACCCACTGTTTACAATAAACTCTCATAACCAGCTCTGTGTGTGCGTGCTCTGTCCGGGTTCATCTAAGACAAATCATGACATATTGGTGTTCACCTCTTTCTTTTCACTTCTCCACTGTCCATAACTTTGATAGGATGCCACCTGTGCACCAAATCCAGTTGTGAAATATACTCGCTCAAAATATTCCACAGTCAACTGTAAGCTGTATCATGAGAAAATGGAAGTGTTTGGGAACGACAGCAACTCAGCCACAAAGTGTTAGGCCACATAAACTGTCAGAGCATGTTCAGTGGATGTTGAAGCACATTCTGCAGAGTCAATCACTGCACGCCTCCAAACCTCATGTGGCCTTCAGATTAGCTCAAGAACAGTGCACAGAGCTTCATGGGATGGGTTTCCATGGTCGAGCAGCTGCATCTAAGCCATACATCACCAAGTGCAATGCAAAGCGTTGGAGACACGTTCTTTGGAGTGACAAATCATGCTTCTCCATCTGGAAATCTGATGGATGAGTCTAGTTTTGGCGGTTGCCAGGAGAACGGTGCTTGTCTCACTTCATTGCGCCAAGTGTAAAGTTTGGAAGAGGGGGGGGGGGGGGGGGTTATGATGTGGGGCTGATTTTCAGGAGCTGGGCTTGGCCCCTTAGTTCCAGTGAAATGACCAAGACATCTTGGACAATTCCACGCTTTCAACTTTGTGAGAACAGCTTGGAGCTGGCCCCTGCCTCCTCCAACATGACTATGCACCAGATGATGCATTAATGTGGTGTACATTGCCATTTGTGGGATGGACATCTTCCCAGGTGATGGTGAGGGAACAGCTTACAGCCTTGTTTTCCAGGAAATAAGGATGTCCAAGAAACAGATTCTTATATAGATTCCTGGGGAAGTTATATATATATATATATATATATATATATATATATATATATATATATATATATATATATATATATATATATATATATATATATATAGATGTTGTATATCTGAATATCTGGAGCGTGTAACAAAGGTAATTTCCATCTGGGATTATTAAAGTATTTCTGATTCTGATGTTCTTCGCTATGTAACAATTAATGGATCATGGATCAGATGCGTCCTTTAGATGTCATTATGTGTAAAGTAGGTTTGCTCCACATAGAAATGAAGAGAGTTGCAGCAGTGAGATAATCTAATTTCAGATTTCAGAAACTTTCAGAAATCTCACCACAGCACTAAGTAGTGGTCAAACCTTTTAATACATGGACTTGTTTGTTGGTTGCCTTTTATGTTCAACAAGGATTGATGTCCAACTCAACAAGCTATTCTCTTGAATAACAAAATTCTGATTAATAAAAACAGTTACATTTCATTTTTAAATAGTCCTTGTTTACAGACATCTTTATCTAAAGACCATTTTTGACGTCTTTAGTTAATGCAATGAAAAGTTTTAATTAAGAGAAGAGGTTGTAAGGACTTTATTGTGTCTCTCAATAATGTGGTTAGGGAAAATCCCTAGGGATTATTTCAACAGAGTTTCCTCGCAAAGGAAACAGCTGTGGCTTTTAAAATTAATTTCTCTGTGTTAGAAAGGTAGTATTTTGATTGTCTTTATGAGTCAGTGTTTGGATGAACAACATTTACTTTCACATAAATCTAAAAAAACTATGCATTTTAAATTCTTTGAGTTAATTTTATTAAGCTTCCCTGTTGAGCTGTCTGTGGTGGCCATTTTGACCCAGGTTGACTCGAAAATTTTATGGATTTTGTTTGATTTGATTGATTTGATAAAAACCCTGTTTTTTTTTTTGTTTTTTTTTTTGGAACATAGCTTGACCAGTTTTGTATTGTTTTGATGACCAAATTTGACAATGAAAAGATTGTATGAACGCACCAAAAGCCAACTCATTGTCCCCCCAATGTGTTTATTATGTAACTTGGGTAGATACAGGGTGACACATTTAGCAGATGGTTCCATGAGCAGTGCCTAGGTTAAAATGAAGATGTCCTGAAAACTATGAGGGAAATTAACTGGAACTGTCCATTGTTTTGTTTGTTGAAAACAAAGTTCTGTGTCAGCAAACAATCTAAATGTTCTTAATATTTTTTTTACATTTTATGGTTACCTTTTTCTATTTCAGTTTTTTCTGGACCTTGTTTTATTTTTGCATATACAGTAATAGTAATAATAATATCATCTTTTTGGCATTGAAACATACATTACAACGAAATGTGTTCTCTGCTTTTAACCCATCACCCTTGGGGAGCAGTGGGCTGCCATGTGCGGCGCCCAGGGAGCAATCTGGGGTTAAGGGTCTTGCTCAGGGACCCAGAGTGCAGGCGCCAGGGATCAAACCGGGTACTTGCACCCTTCTCTGAGTACAAGCGCACTGCTCTAACCACTAGGCAAACACTCCCCATTTGGTATGTACATAGTGTGAAAATGTATACCTCAGCAATTTGGATAAAGAGAATTGTAAAATCTTATGTTGAGTTGCTTTTTTCAACTGTCACTGAAAACGTAAGGATAAGTAGCAACACTGACAGCAACTCGGGTAAAAGTGACTATATAGAGAGATTTTGAAGGTCCTTTACTTTGAAATTCCATATCAGATGTGGATGAAATTTGTTGAGCATCATTTGGAGATGTTCTACTGTCAGGCTAAAGTGACTTAACGTACAGATTTTGGAGGGCTTTAGAAATTCCACATCATGTATATGGATTTTTATGAGTAACATCTCGAGATCTAAATCTGATGTCTGTAAGTGAAAGTAGTCACTTGGAAAAACAAATAGTTTTTGTATCCCTGTGCAAATTCTCAGTTATCCGAGTCATTGCAACAGCAAGCCTGTTTAAGCCTGTTTGTTATTTTTTTAGTAGTTATTCAAGCTAAAAAGTGACTCTGACCTAAATATATATTTCCATATTCAGTAGGAGACCTAAATAATAAAGAAAATATTACATAAAGCTGTAAGAAATTATTTCAACTATCTGAAGTCAATATGTGTAAAAAAAAACAAAGAATAAAATAGGTCAAATAACGTCAAACACATTGCTTTTATCTTGGAAAGTAGTCTCAGGCATTACTACCATAATGCATGTTGATCGCATGATTCACAAAACAAATTGAGGGCTGGCATGACTGCAGTAAACTCAGCCATGTTCATTGGAAAATCGCCGCACTTTTCTTGTGGAATATCTTCTTGCTCCCCCTCTCACCTGGGAGATCTGCTCTGAGATTTGTATGGATAACAAGCCTCGTTTTGCTGTGTCTAAAATCCAATCTGCGTAAAGTTTTAAAGACATCTTATTCTGAAAACTGTGGCACTTTTGTTACAAATAAGTAAACACATCCGGTCTCGGGATATGAATACTCACGCCCTTGGAGTAGTGTGTGAGTATGAGAAATTGCTTAGAAAATTTGCAGATTATACGTATTATCTTCATTTCAATTTGAGGCCTAGACAGCAAAGTCTCATCCCCAACAGTTTAAGACTGAATTCTACAAGGGTCACAGGGCAGAAGAGATTCTTAGGAATGCGCAAAACAGGTGAGAGACAGACTCACTTCACAATTTAAGCTCTCTCTCACAAAATAGATCAGACAAGGCAGAAGCTGTCTAGTTTTCTCCCTGAAACCTTTAGGAAGTTTCCAGTTTTGTTGATAAGATCCAGCTTTCACAGCACCACAAAATGAAAGGAAGGCAAAAAGATAAATTCAATCAATTTCAAACGAAAGCAGCACCTACACAAGGTACCAATTTACCAAAGGAGGAGGACACCAACATCAAGGTCCAGGACAAGTAGGTTAAAAACCTCTCTAGCAGGTCGCTGACAGAGCCAGAGATGGATGTACTGAGTAATGGTCTGAATTTTGCCATTTCTCCACAAGAAAAAGCAATTGTGGAACTGATCACTGCCACTGAATCTGCCATCAGGAACAACAATCTGTCTGAAACAGAGGCAGAGCAACTCAGGATGAAAATACAGCTACCCTATCCAGCGCAAAACTACCTCCTTCTAATTTCACACCACAGGAAAGGAAAGCCATAACATCGCTTAGCCAGGACCAAAGCATCACTTAGACTTAGACCTGGTACAGAGTGCATACAGAACGAAATTTAGTTGCATACAGCTTATGCAACATAGTTAAATTGGTTCAGGTTAAATCCTGCTAAAAAGTACCATCTGCTGGTAGAACAGGGTATTATGGGTAATCCTCAGGGCCATGAGGATCACTGACGAGGAACTTGTTTTATGCCAGAGACTGATCTTACCTCGATACCCATTATGTGTAATGCAGATGCAGATGGAAAATTAAAGAAAATCAGCTGATGCCAGCTTGAGCTCCTTGTCATTTATTGTCACACCAAGAGAAACCACCAGAACTGCATAGGCCAAATTGGTGCCGTGACTCGTCCAGAACTACATCAGACCGGGCTGGTGACTTCTGATCTTTACGCCGGCGGAGCTCAACTGTGCCATCTGGGTCTTCAATCATAGCCTAAGTAGCACATCTGAGTGTGTTATAAATCATTCTGAAAGGATGTTTCTTTTGAATGCTTTTGGACTTTTGTCAAAATGAGTTTCAGTAATTTTGGACAATCATACATGACTCCACTCTGTCGGGGTAGAGGTAGAGTGTTCTTTAACACCCCTGTTCCATTTTCAATGGGTGACAAATTATTGGGTGGAGCATTCCTGGATATAAATACTGAAAATGACTCATTTGTGACTGGGGAAGCTGTTACACCCAGTAGTCAGACCTGTCCTAATATTCAACCTCGTCAGTGTTCTAGCACATCTATCCCTGATTCTCCGGTTAATAATGCTGGGCCAGTTGATCAGATGAGCACTATTGTCCAACAAATAGGACAACGGCTGGCTGATAGTGTTATTGCACACCTGAACTCGAGCACCCCAAGTGGAAATGCGATTAAAAAAAATCAAAATGAAAGCCATCAAGTTCCATGCAGCTCATTAGATCTTTCTCCGGTCCAGCTCGTCTCCAGAAGCCAGGTGAGAGAACCACTTACTTTTAAAGGGGAGAGTTCTGATACAGTTACAGTTGATGAATGGGAGGACTCAATGAAAACTTACATCAAAAAGAGTGCTGTACAGCAAGAACACCAGGCTGAAGAGATCCTAATCCATCTTAGAGGCAGAGCGAGGGATGTTGTGAGGCGTGGAATACGCAACTGTGGAATTGATGTTCAGCACAATCCACAAGCCATCTATTCACTTCTTCGCAAACACTTTGGGTCCGATCAGTGCTCCCCCGTACCACTTGCTGATTTTTACTCCACCCGACCAAAAGAGAACAAGGATCCATTCGAATATCGGCTAAGATTGAATGGAGCAGCTGATGTTGCTGTTAGCCGTCTTCAAGAACAGGGTAAGACCTTTGACAATCCAGGTGTTGAAGTTGCTCGCATGTTCATTAGAAACTGTCCATGTAAAGATTTAGCTATCACCTTCAGATCTAAGACTATAGAAAATGGTCAGCACAAGATGTTCAGGAGGTGTTGGATGAGTATCATATAGAAAAGGGACTGCGGTCTGCTCAGAAAGAAAGCAGAGTCAGTATAAACCGTGCTGAGGTGGACTACACAGCGCCCACATCTTTTCAGAAGCAGGGACTGCAACAATGTGTAGCCCCAGACAATTCCAGTATGGACAAGCTGATTAGCATGTTAGAGAAAGCCCTACTTCAAGCCCAGTGCAACTCCCAGTCCAGCAGAAGGCAATCTGTTAAAAGCAGTTTGCCAAATAATAAAAGACTGAATGATATACCATGTTCTGTGTATAATGATAGTTCTCACACTGCACATACACACTGCCGCCAGAATAATCTGTGCTTCTTCTGTCATCTTCCTGGCCATTCAAGTCGAAACTGCCGTCAGAGAGGGCAGCTGCCTTCTGACAACCAGCAGGAAAACTGAAAGATCTGCGTGGAGGGGAGGACAGCGCAGATCGTCTTAGTGACACTCCCACCTTGGATTCTTCTGATGATGACTGTGAGACACTGTACATCAATTACAACAGCAAAGTTCCACCACAAAAGACATTGATTGTGCAAGCCCCCCCAGATACTTTCAAAGACTGACAGCTTGTTCTACACAGATGTGACTGTTGGAGGAAAGCTTTCTCTCAAAGCCTTGGTTGATAGTGGATCAATGGCATGCACCACAAGTGAGGAGGCTGAAGCAAAACTTTCAAGCTGTCTCACAAACCTGGATAAGAAACCAGCTGCTGATTTTGTTGTTGTTGGATATGGAGGTCATGTCGTCACACTTTCTGTCAACAGTTTTTGACTTTAATGTCATAACACCTGTTTTGGTAGTTCCGGGCCAAACTGATGACATGATATTGGGCAGTAATGCTATCAGGTGGCTGATTTCACAAATGAAAACATCTTTTGATGAGACAACTGACTGCTCCTCTGAGAGGGATTCACAAAGACAATTTACCCCGTTTAATGTCTCTGCTGTCAGACTCATCCTGTGACCAAGGCATGAAACCCATCAAAGTGGGCAAAGCCAAACTCAAAAGGTCTGTTACTCTCCAGCCCCTAACTGAACATTTAGTTTGGGCCAAACTGCCTACATTTGATGTTTCTTTGGTTGTTCAGTCATCATCGAACCAACTCAGTCCAAGTGCAGACCCAGAAAAATTCTAGTGGGGAGGGTTGTGGCGTCATTGTATGGTGACGGGTGTGTTCCTGTCAAGATTGTAGATCCGACTGAAAACCCTCTCACTTTAAGAAGAAATGCAAAAGTTGCCGATGTGTCCATTTGTGTTTCTGTACATGACTTCGCCAGAACTGAGTGCATCCAATCCAACACACAGTACACCAAAGACCCTGTAAAGACTCCAGTAACTGACGAGGAGATGTCTCATATTCTGAGTGACATTGGACTCCAGGACTTGGACCTCTCATCCTGTGAAGTCTCCCTTGAATGGAAAAATAAGTTATTGCAGATCATTCAGCAGTATGACTACATCTTTCCTCGACTGTGGGGATGCTACAGCTTTTGTGCACAGAATACGACTGGTGGATGACAAGCCCTTCAGACTACCATACAGGCGTGTTCCGCCCTGCCATTTTAAATCACTGTTGCACCTTATACTGTAATTTACTGTAATTTGCAAGCTGTATGCAACGGAATTTCATTCTGTATGCAGTCACAAAATGACGAATAAAGTTGTCAAAGTCTAACCTTTAGCCGGGAAGTGCCTGTTATATATACTTACACTGATATATACTGAATATATATATGTTGTGCCAGTTCAGACGTGACAAAAACGACATTAATTCAGGACGCGGCGGACTGCGTTACCCATGATGCAATGTGGTCAAAATGGCCACCAACTCCCATCATGCAACACGGCAAAATGGCCGCCGATCAAGATAAGGTTGCTATGGTGATGGCTATAAAACCCGATCACACACGACAATCTTTCTTCTTCCCTGGCTCGCTGCCAACCCGAGAAGACACAGCTGTTTCACTCGAGTTTCTCGCTGGACCGTGATTTTTCGAAGCAAAACTATTCCCTGTGCAAACACAGGAGGTCGACTAAAATAAGTACTTTTAAATTCCCTCTGATCAAAAGACTGAGAGACGCCTTATCTCCCAGTGATCGAAGAGGACCCCGCTTTGTCTGGCCAACAAAGCGACCGTGAGCCCGGAGGAAGAGACGAAAGAGCCTTCTCACCTGTTCCTGCTGCTGCCCGCTCTGGTGCATTTAGGATGCCGCGGTATTCCGAGCGCTCACGGACCCACCGGGATTTCACTCAGACTCACCTCAAAGTAACGGGGTTCTCCCCTTTTATTTCTTTTTCACCCACACCACAGGGTGTTTAGAAGTGCCTGGGCAGGCGTTAGAACTTTGTAGGTGTTGGTTAATGCTTTTATTCCGCGACGAAGTTGGAATTATTTAGCTGAATGTTTTTCTTTGTATGTGCATGCATTTTACAATTGATTTTGCTGTGTTGATTTGTGATTTATCAATAACCCCGCCGTGGGTCACTGTTTCAGTTCTTTTCCATCTTCTTCCATGCTTTCCCCCCCTCTCTTCTGTCTTCTTCTTATCAGTGCAGTCTTTGTCCGAGCTCGATTCGCGGGCTTTGCTTAAACTCCCAGTTAGCCGCGCCCTCTCGAAGCGAGGCATTACCCCCTTCAGCGTAAGCGTGGTTACGTCATTGGGACCCCCCCTCACGCCTCACGCAAATTGGTAGACCATACGTCATCGTAGCAGCCATCTTGGGAGGGTGTCGGATGACTGAACTGTAGGTAGCTTACCTGATAGCTCTATAAGACATCAAAGCGTCCGGTGGGACTCTCAGAGCTGTTCTTTCTGTCAATGTTGCTATGTCAAATGCCGATGTTCTGAGTGTGGTTTAAACAACCGTGAGCTGAACTAAGATTTGCTACCTCTCATTTTAATCCATTGTTTATTTTTGTTTTGTTCTTTTATTTCCACATATATATTTTGCATGTTTAGTTTTAGTAGTGAGTAAGAATTCCAAAGTTGTTGAATCAGAGAATTACTGTAACAGGGAATTGCTTTTGGTTCAATAAAACCAACGAATGCGGAATAGACATTGTTTTGTGTTCAATCTAATTCACAGTTTCGTAGCTATTCAGAATTCAGAGCTAACCTCCTTTGGAGTTAACATCTGATATTAATACAGAGACATATCATTGGATGGTGATAAGGAATAAGGATTTAAACTCTAATTGCAGTTACATTGGGGTTCTCACAGCCTGCCGGATAAACCTCGTCGGGTAACAATCCGACCTGATCATTTATTCCAGCATAAATGAGTTCATAACAGCAAATTAACTAATGCACTAGTGGTATAAATGCTTACAAGCTTATAGCTAACATCACCACCATTTGAACTATATTTGTTATAGCGGAATTTTGAGTTGAATGACTTATTATTTAAATTATAATACCAAATTATAATTAATAATAATAATAATAAGCATATTCAACCAGATTCTGGCATAACATATATATATATTAGGGCTGGGCAAGTTAACGCGTTAATTTTGCGTTAACTCATTAGACTATTAACGGCGATATTTTCTTTAACGCGCATTAACGCATGTTGCTCACATGCTTTTATTTTGTAAAGGTCTGTTGCTGCGGTGTAGGGGTTTGAATCAGAACAGTAGGTGGCGATAATGCGCCAATAACCTCGCTGTCAGCCAAGCCTCGGATTCAGAGGAAGAAAGATACTGGCCGGAAAAAAACAAAGCCGACATGCGGAAGGCGGTGTTTCCCGCAGGTACCGCGAGCGAGCTTAGGCGGGGCGAGGCGAGGCGAGGCGGTGAGTTGGCGGCCGGAACAAGTTTTGTGCGGAGCGGAGCGCGGGGGGGGGGGGGGGGGGGGGGTGTCTGCTTAGACGCCGTCGGTGAAGTCGCTTCTCTCTTCAAAGTATCCATGTGTTTTTGCCTGTTTTTCCCTGCCATTCACTATATGAACGCGAGAAAGCAACAACAAAAAACCGCGTGTTAACGTCAAATAAACACAAGCAACGCAAGCATATCGAGTTAGCAAGCATTTCAGTTTAAAGTTCTTCCAGCATGGAATATGACAGAAACAAGTTAGTTGTAACCACTGCCAAGTTAAACTTAAATAAATTACATAAAATGGTAATGCTGCTCCTTGCGGTTACCTCAGAAATTGCCTGTTTTTGGTAGATTTTTTCCCCATAAAGAGAATTCCCTGTCAGTGGCAATAAGCTTTAATTTATTATTATTGCTATTTTTTGTTTTACATGTTTAAGTTGAGCTTTACACTAAATGTGTTACTGATAAGTGCTACAAATGTTACAACACTTTTGTTCATATGGCAGCAGAACATTAAAATAAGTGTTCTTTACACTACTTTTGAATTCATTCTTGGAGTTTGTAAATACAATGCGATTAATCAGGGCGATTAATCGCGATTAAATATTTTAATCGTTGCCCAGCCCTAATATATATATATATATATATATATATATGCGCAAAGGTTTTAGGCAGGTGTGGAGAAATGCTGTAAACAAAGAATGCTTTCAGAAATCTGACCGTTGATTGTTTATTTTTATCAATTTTAAAAATGCACAGTGAGCGAACAAAAGAAAAATCTACACCGAAATTGGCATGACTACTTCTGCCTTTAAAGCATCAATTCTTATAGGTACACTTGCACAAAGTTGGGGTTTTTGTACTATTATAGTCGAGTGTGTGATCAACCAATTATACCCAACAGGATCATCAATGTCACACGTAGGTTGAAACACATAAACTGAAACTATAAAGGAGACTTAAAACTTGGTGTAGAACAGCTAAACTCTGCTACCAAGGTGAGGTTGTGAAAAACAATTTCATGTCATGGCAAGATTGAGCACAGCGACAAGACATATGGTAGTTCAGCAAGGTCTTTCCCGGGTGTAGAGGCATGGATGTGTTTAGCACTGGTCACAAGAGGGAGCCAGTGTGTTTGGATATATGTTTGTGTGTGTGTGTGTGGATGATTGCCTGATAATTAGCACCTGTGTCTGCCCATGGAGCTTTGTTTCTTTTTGTCTTTTGTTTGTGACAGAGAGGGTTGAGATAGGGGCCGATATTTTCTGTTGACCGCAAAGTAACAAATCAATAACCAAAGTATTTTTCCAGTCAATATACAAACTTGTCAAAGTGTATTGTGCAAGAAGAAGAAAATAAACACCCTTCAACCAGTATTGGAGCCAAGTTTCCTCCTTCAGTCAGCGAGTCAGACAGAAGCACATCACAACCCATGGTGTTTGAAACTCAGTATATTTCTGCTGTGAAGTTTATACTTGCTTGGACATAGCTGATGCATATTGGATGCGCATGGATGCCGTGGCTACTGTTTGATGTTTCCTAAATTGCTCACGACCAGAAAACTGTTGGAAAGATGGATTGCTTGTTTGTGCAACTCAAAGTGAAGATGGATGTTGGTGCAGTTACTGCTGTAACTCAAGCTTGAATTGGAGACGGGATTTGGAAGCAATGTTGGCTTGTTCTCTATGGAAATAAGACTTGTGCCAAAATAAAGCAGCTGAGTTGGATGTGGCTTTGACACAAATGTGGAATGTGACATGTTTAGTACTTCTGTTGTGCACACACTGTCTGATGTCAACATGAGTGAATCAAAATCTGGTTCAAATCCAAATGATCCTGAAACTGTTAAAAGGAAAGTCATTCTCACTGAAAAGGCGTTGGGGTGTAAAATGGAGAAACTCCAAAAAGAACGTCAAGTAAGAGTGAATAAAATGAAAGGGGTCATCAGTGCTTTAAAAGAACTAATGAAGAGTGATGATAATGTTTCACAGGTGCAAACTCAGCTTAATATCTTGATTCAGCTACACGAGGAGACAACTTCTCTGCATGAGTCAGTGATGGAAATATTACCTGATGTTGAAAAGGATAAACAACACATCTGGTTTGCAAGTATCAATAAATACAACAAAAGATTCATAGAGGATGTGACACAGTGGCTCTTGGAAATAAAGAAACCAGTAACAGAATGTGCAACAAATGAAAATGTTGAGAATTTCACTGCAGGATTAGTACATGATGATGTTCAGCCAAAAGACAGCATTTCAAATGTTGGAAGTCAAAAGCAAGGATCAAAAACTGGGTCTTCAAGAATGTCACACTCCTCCACTTCCTCATCTCTTATTAAAGCAAAGGCTGAAATGGCTGCTCTTCTCGCTCGTCAAAACTTTCTTCAACAAAAACAAAAACTGGACCAAAAAGAGGAGGAAATAAAGAAACTGAAAGAGATTTGAGCTTGAAGTGGAGATAGCAGCTGTTCACGCTAAGATCGAAGTCCTTGGCGCTTCAGGAAGCATCATAAAACGTACCAGGCGTACAATATCTGATGGTAGGGACTCATATGTCGCTGGAGAGGCTCACACTGTACTTGATGCTGAGACTGACTCATTTGTTCCTGGTGGCCAAAGAGTGCATGGCAATCAAATTGGAAATAGGCCTCATGTAACAAATCCAAATAAAAGAGGAAATATTGATGTTGGATCTCAAACAGTGCAGCAGAGGCCCCGTGGACACCTGATGACTTCCAACAATGCTGCTTCAGCTCCTCAGCCTGTAGCTAGTCCACATGTTCAGATGCCAGTCGATGATGATGGTAATAATTTGTTATCCATAATGGCAAGGCAAAATGAAATTTCCGATCTGCTAGTACGACAACAGAACATCTCTCATTTGCCAAAGAGAGAGATTCGGGTGTTTGATGGAGATCCACTTCTCTACCATGCCTTTATGAGAGCTTTTGAACATAACGTAGAAGAACGGACAAGTGATAGTGGAGACTGTTTGCACTTTTTGGCACAATACACAAGGGGACAACCACAAGAGCTCGTCCGTAGCTGTCAGCAAATGCCTCCAGATATAGGATATCAAAGGGCTAAGGCTTTGCTGGAAGAACACTTCGGTAATGAACAAAACATCGCCTCAGCTTATTTGGATAAAGCTCTTTCATGGCCTATGGTGAAAGCAGAAGATGCCAAATCTCTCCAAGCTTATGGTCTTTTCTTAAGAGGATGCTGTAATGCGATGGATGACATACAATATATGTCTGAGCTTAACATGTCTGCAAACATGCTTATGGTAATCAAGAAGTTGCCGTACAAATTGAGAGACAAATGGAGGACAGCCGCTTGTAACATTCAAGAGACACGTCATCAAAGAGCTACTTTCCCTGACATTGTAAGTTTCATTGAACGGCAGGTGAAAATTGCTGTAGATCCTGTTTTTGGCAATATACAGGATACCCCAAAGACAATGCAAAAATAAAATTGGCAGCAAAGATGGTTATCAGCGTCGCACACTGAACCAAGGAAGCTTTGCTACTACATTAGGATCAGTGTATGGAAAGACTGATATGAAGAAGGAAGGGACTTCACTGGATAAAAGGACCTGCCTATACTGTAAGGGTGAACATGCACTAGAGTTGTGCTCTCTACTGGAAAAGAGGTCACATAACGACAAGATCACATTTTTGAAAGAACATGGAGTCTGCTTTGGCTGTATGTGCATAGGGCACATAAGCAAGGACTGCAGGAGGCGACTGTCATGTAAAACATGTGGAGCTAAGCACCCTAGCATACTTCATATTCATACAAAGAGCAAAGAGAAAGCTAAAGATCAAGTTGCAGCTGATTCAAGTACAGCAGTGGACAGCTCTGTTGTGGCTGTGCAAAGTAGTGGTCTCACTGGGGCCGGTGACCATGAATGTAAGTTATCCATTGTTCCAGTTAAGATCAAGTCCAAGAAGGGTTACAAAATTGTTGAAACTTATGCTTTCTTGGATCAAGGCAGCTCGGGCTCTTTTTGTACATCAAGTCTGATAGACAAGCTGAATGTTTCAGGAAGAGGAACTAAAGTCCTTTTGCGCACCATGGGCCAGGAAAAACTTGTGGGATGTCACATAGTATCAGGTCTGGAAGTAGCTGGTCTGGAGAGTGATCTCTACTGTGACTTGCCAGATGTCTTTACACAGAAGATGATGCCCGTGTGCAGGAGCAACATACCACGGGAGCAGGACCTGGTCAGATGGCCATATTTGCGTGGGGTACACTTACCTGAAATAGATGCAGACATTGAACTTTTGATCGGCTTGAATGCACCTAGAGCTCTAGAACCTATAAAGGTGATTCCAAGTAAAGATGGAGGGCCATATGCTGTTCAGACAATGTTGGGCTGGACCGTTAATGGGCCTATATGTGGTGAAGCAGGCTCGGAAGAACCCAGTATCACTGCTAATCGCATTTCTGTTGTGAAATTGGACGAACTATGGAAGCAGCAATTCCAATTGGATTTTCCTGAATGCAGTCATGAAGAGCAACTAAGTCCATCAAGAGAAGATAGACAATTTATGGAAATGGTCAATAGTTCAATTAAGCTGATGGACGGTCACTACACCATTATTTTGCCTTTGAAGAAAAGAAACGTGTGCATGCCCGATAATCGCAAGTTAGTAGAGCAACGTGCTTTAAGTCTGAAAAGAAAGTTTGTGAAGGATGCTTCATTCCATGCAGACTACACCACTTTTATGGACACTATCACTTCCTGTGGTTATGCTGAAAAGGTGCCTGTTGAAGACTTGGTTTATAAACATCAGAGAAACTGGTATATTCCACATCATGGTGTATATCATCCACGAAAGAACAAAATCAGAGTTGTGTTTGATTGTGCAGCATCATTCCAAGGTACATCACTCAATGCACAGTTGTTACAGGGACCCGATCTTACCAGCTCATTGATTGGAGTCATAACCAGATTCAGAAAGGAAACTGTTGTTTTGACGGCTGATGTCGAGGCCATGTACTACCAGGTGCGGGTCCCAGCTGAAGACCGCAATCTGCTGAGGTTCCTGTGGTGGCCCAGTGGAGACTTCTCACAACCCTTGGAAGAATACAGAATGTGTGTCCATCTGTTTGGGGCAACTTCATCACCAAGCTGTGCAAACTTTGCTCTGCGAAAGTGTGCGGATGATAATGGACACTTCTTCAGTCATCAGGTGGTAGACACAATCAGGCACAGCTTTTATGTAGATGACTGTCTTGTCTCTGTGCCCTCTGAGTCTGAGGCTATTTCCCTCTATAAAGACCTTTGAGCTATTTGTGCCAGAGGTGGATTTCAACTGAAAAAGTGGATGAGTAATAGTAGAAGCGTGTTGGCTGCTATTCCTGAAGAGGATAGGGCAGTAGATATAATGGAGCTCAATCTGGACTATGGTTTGTTTCCTGTTGAAAGGGTTCTGGGAGTGCAGTGGTGCGTGCAATCGGATGCATTTAAGTTCAAGATCTCAATTCAAGATAGACCTTTGACCCGAAGAGGGATCTTGTCTGTTGTCAGCTCTATATATGATCCGCTTGGAGTGCTGGTACCAGTGGTACTAAAAGCCAAGCTAATTTTGCAGGAGCTATGCAGGAAAGGCCTAGGATGGGATCACGTGGTACCTTCACCTATTGCACAGGAATGGATCAATTGGATTCAAGAGCTCCACCTACTGGAGAGTTTCAAAGTCGACAGATGTCTTAAGCCCGTGGACTTTGGCAATGTGGCATCTGCCCAACTACACCATTTTGCAGATGCAAGTGAGGTGGGTTATGGAACAGCTACCTACTTGCGGTTGTGCAACACCAATGGAAAGCTGTGCTGTACTCTCATCATGGGAAAGTCTAGGGTGGTTCCGTTGAAACCAATTACCATTCCGAGACTGGAGCTAACAGCAGCAGTAGTTGCAGCACGAATGGACAGATTATGGAGAAAGGAGCTGCAGATGCCATTGCTTGACTCTGTTTTCTGGACTGATAGCACCTCAGTGCTAAAGTACATAAAAAAATGAGACCTCAAGATTTAGAACATTTGTGGCGAACAGGGTAACAGAGATTCTTAATGTGTCTTGTGAAGCACAGTGGAGACACGTGAGCACCTCGTCCAACCCAGCAGATCTTGCTTCCAGGGAGCTTGGAGTTAAATCATTTCTCATGACAGAACAGTGGACGTGTGGCCCACGGTTTCTTTTATGTTCAGAAAAACATTGGCCAACAAACACAGATGATTCAATCGAGCTATTGGAGCAAGATGATCCTGAGGTCAAAACTAGTGTTCTTGTTAATGTAGTTGCAGCCGTAGGAGTTGTCTCAACTTATTGACCGTTCGTCATCATGGAACCGACTGAAAAGAGTGATGGCTTGGGTTCTAAGATTAAAGAACAGACTCTTCAGTCTCTGGAAGAAGAGGAAAGAGGTCAAGGCACTGCTATTACACTCAAAGATGGGTGAGAAAGAGCAGAACGATGTTCTGAGAAAAGAGCTCCAGAGCATCAGAAACACTTTCCATGTTTCTCTCACTGTAGAAGAGTTAAGTGAGGCGGAGTTGGAAATTATAGGATTTTGTCAAAAGAAAAGGTTCCCCGAGGAGTTTTCTAGCCTTGTAAAGAAACAAAACGTGAAAAAGACAAGCCACATCTACAAACTAAGCCCAATACTTGACAATGGCATCTTGAGAGTTGGTGGGAGGCTCAGTAAGGCAGCAATGCCTGAAGAATCAAAGCATCCAATCATATTGGCCAAGGACCAGCATATTTCTGATCTCATTTTGAGACACGTGCACAAAGAAGTCGGCCATGGTGGACGGACTCACATGTTGGCAAAGCTACATCAGAAATACTGGATTACAAGGGCCGGAGTGGCTATTCGAAAAATCTTGGCAAAATGTGTTGTTTGCAGACGGGTCTTGGCAGTGCCAGCAAGCCAACAGATGGCGGAGTTGCCATTTAATAGGATATCTCCAGATGAACCTCCATTCACTGCAGTAGGAGTTGATTGTTTTGGTCCGTTCGAGGTGAAACGTGGAAGATCCACTGTGAAAAGATATGGAGTAATATTCACCTGTTTAGCTCTACGAGCTGTGCATATCGAAGTAGCTGTATCACTGGAGACCGATTCATTTCTCAACGCCTTGCGTCGCTTTATATCAAGACGAGGCCAGGTCAAGGAACTCTGCTCAGACAATGGAACCAACTTTGTCGGCGCTGATAAAGAGTTAAAAAGATCTTTGGAGCAGTGGAATTGGACTCGGATCCATAATGACCTCATACAAAAGGGAATAAAGTGGACATTTAATCCTCCAAGTGGCTCTCATCATTGGGGAGCCTGGGAGAGATTAATTCGCTCAGTCAGGAAAGTCCTTAATTCTACATTGAGAGTACAAACTCTGGACGAAGATGGTCTCCACACTGTGCTTTGCGAAATTGAGGCCATTCTCAATGGCAGACCAATAACAAAAGCATCTCCAGACCCGAATGACCTGGATGCCTTGACTCCTAACCATCTTCTTCTCCTCAAGGGTCAGCCATCTTTTCCCCCTGGTGTCTTTGAAAAGGACGACCTGTATGCTGTGCGTAGATGGAAACAAGTACAATACATGACAGACTTGTTTTGGAAAAGATGGATTAAGGAATATCTACCACAGCTTCAGGAACGCCAAAAATGGAACAAGATCAAGCGCAACTTTACTCCAGGAGACATTGTGCTTATCGTAGATGACTCTGCACCCCGTAACTCTTGGGTCATGGGGAAGGTCATCAATGTGGTGCAAGATAAAAGAGGGATTGTTCGACAAGTCAAGATCAAGACCAGGACAAACTATCTAGACAGGCCTATTACCAAGGTTTGTTTACTTCAGGAAGCCGAGGACCCGTGATGGATTGTTCAATGACAGGAGTTTCGTTTGCACAACCTAACTTTGATTATAAGACTCGTGGCAATACCCACACTCTGAATGTTCTGGAACCTCAGGCACAGAACTACCTGAAGACGGTTGAAGAACACGCTCATTCAAGGAAGATGAACTATTATATCAGTAAAAAAAAAAAAACGGACACAATTGTTTAATTTGCTGGAGTTTTTCATGTTACTACTATACTGTAATTATTATGTTATAATAATTAGGGGCCGGAATGTAGAGGCATGGATGTGTTTAGCACTGGTCACAAGAGGGAGCCAGTGTGTTTGGATATATGTTTGTGTGTGTGTGTGTGTGTGTGTGTGTGTGTGTGTGTGTGTGTGTGTGTGTGTGTGTGTGTGTGTGTGTGTGTGTGGATGATTGCCTGATAATTAGCACCTGTGTCTGCCCATGGAGCTTTGTTTCTTTTTGTCTTTTGTTTGTGACAGAGAGGGTTGAGATAGGGGCCGATATTTTCTGTTGACCGCAAAGTAACAAATCAATAACCAAAGTATTTTTCCAGTCAATATACAAACTTGTCAAAGTGTATTGTGCAAGAAGAAGAAAATAAACACCCTTCAACCAGTATTGGAGCCAAGTTTCCTCCTTCAGTCAGCGAGTCAGACAGACACCTACGTCCTTCCCTCAGTGGCTAACCTAGCTTGCGATAGTCACATTATACCGGGCAAAGATTTCAATGCAGTATTTCGAGATGTGCTGTTCAAGCTCTTTTGAAGAAGCACAAAGAAATGGGCAACATTGAGGATCGTAGTTGTGTAATCAAGCCATGAGGAATAAAATCTAAATAAAGTTTAATGCTACTGAAATGTGAGACATTTACAGGCCCTCAAGGAACTGTTCTCAAAGCAGGGGCCACAGTATAAACCCCCTGACTACGCTACAATCGCTCTCTTCACAAGCTGTTCCTCAACAGCAGCAGTGGAGGGACACCCTCCAGAGTGGGACACCCTTTCAACTATTGTCTAACATCAGTTTTCTGGGCTGATGTTCACCGGACAATACCTAACAGACCAAGAGTTATTTATTAAACATTAAATAACTTTAAAGAGTGTGCCATAGCATCCCTGGATGGGCTTTTGTAAACACAGCTTGTGATGTTTTTAGAGTTTTGAAAAAGAAATTCACTCCAAAATTTTCTCAGCTAATGATGATCAGCTGTAGTACAAAAAGTATAAATTCAAATGCTTGAATGAAGTTGTTTGGCGTAACCAACAGTCTGATAGTCCATTCAACTATAAAGTTAATCTAACTGTCTGAACTAAATTATCTTGGACATTGAGTGCAAATACTGAGATTTATCCTCTTGTTTGCATTAACCACAATTATTGAATGGAATGTCGAAAGTTATGCATTTTCAAAAATAAAATTCCAGTCCAAAGAATTAGATGCTCCAATATCTAACCTATGTCTAATAAGACATTTTTGGAGCTGTTTTTGTGTTGTTTAGAAAAGATTTCCAGATTTAACAACTTGTTAATATGAGGTGATACCCTGCTTGTCTGGATAGGGGGGTGCTCATAAAGCTAAATTGCTAATATCCTTTAAAGGTGAGAAGAATGACCTTCAATAACTAGTAATTCCTAAAAAGGTCAAGCCTTTCACTAAACTAAAGTGCTTGATCATTTTCTTTAAAAAAAAAAAAAGAAAAGAAAAGACAATCAATCAAACATATACTTCAGTAAAGAGACGACAATCAGTTAAAACATACAATTACAGAGCTCTTATGTTACCCGTTCCACCGAACACTCCCAATGTCCAATTTATTTTATTAATTTGTGAATAATTATGAAAGATGGTCGGGCTCACCACACCACCGATTCTGAGGTATCTTGACAGCTGACAATTCCTAAAGAAAGGTCAAGCAGTCGCTACAGAGCTTTAATTCTTAAAGGTTTAGCATCTTAACACTGAAAGAATAATGTGTCATAAGCAACAAGGTGAACTGTCAATGTGCGCACCTGTTTCTGCACACACAATTAGGTATTTTAATCATACATACATAGCAAGACATGTGCAGACTGGATCCTATGATATTCTCAACACTTTTTATTAAATTGTATTGTTTTCTGTTAGGAAGATTGAGCCTGAACTTCTCTCCTCTGAAGCTACAACTGTGGTCGACTTCACAGACAGAGAGGCAGAAGTATTTCTCCACTGTGAGATCAATAAAGTTTATCTTATCTCATGTTAAAGGTTGTTGTTGGCGATCAGCCAACAACAACCTTGGTGGAGTAAATTAAATTGTTTTAACCTTTGCTGCATGTGATGAATAGATTAATTAACTAATTGATTTCATTAGAAATCTGACTCGCATTAAAGAGGTTGTGGAACAGCTTACATTGTTATATCAGTGCAAGTCACAACTAGAAGATGAAAAATATTCTCAGTTGCAGGTTGAGCATCAGATGGTTTTAGAACAAGTAAATTGAGCTCTCAAAAGCTGAGGTAAAGATGGATGAAGCTGAAGCTGAGACAGAAGAGCTCAAAGTTCATGATATCAGTAAGCTTGTGTCTCACTGGGGAAAGGAGTCCCCTACCCTTCGGGTGAAATCCTCACACGATCAATCTGTGCTAAGAATCAGTTTGCAGAAAAAAACACAAACTGCAACTTCACTATGATCTTTTGACATAGCAACAAACTAAACACTAATTGAGATTAGATATTGAATAAATGCATCAACACTGAACAAGGGGATATTCAGTGACAGCATGGTTTTGAAAAAAAGCAAGACAACCTCTAAAAAATAACTATATTTCAGAGAAGAGCTCAGGATTGTCTCAGCAACAGGATCAACCAATGATGTCTCAATAATCAATTATCTGGTAACAATCTGAACAAAACAGTAAAGAACCGGAAATTATATTGGCTCATGAGAAATCCTGCATGATTTAAAAAGATGGACCCTGCAAAATTATGTTCAGAATAGAGGTGAGATATAAATGCAGCCTAAAAATCAATCGCATTCTTATTTTTAGAAGTTTCTTAAAATAATAATTATTACATAATAGTCTAATCAAGTTCCCAAAAACATTCCCAAAAGACTGGGATCAAAACAGGAAAACATCACAAAAAAGATAAAAAAAACAAGAAAATAAACACAATCTAACCTTTGTTAAGTTTGTTTTTCCTTTGTTGATGAGAATTGTTGACGTTGCTGTAAGTAATGTTTTCTTCTTCACCCTCTGGATCACCTGAAAAAAAATTAACCGAATCTAAATTTACTGAGTCGGAATGTTTTTAGAATAGAACAAAGTTTCAGGTTCTAGCAGAAAAACATGTAAAAATCCAACAAAACGGGTTTTAAATGTAAATAAGTTGTGCATTTAGATCCAGAAGCCTGTCTGACCCTCAGACTTTCTCTGAACACATCGTCTCATGATCAGAACCAGAACCAGCAGCAGAACCACAATGATGACAAAGACGATAGACAGGAGCACGTAGGGAAGAGACTGGGAAGGAGGAGGAGTGGTTGATGGATTCTCTAAAATAAAGATATTTATTAAATTAACACCACAGTTCAGATATTTACTCTAGAGATGAAGGACTTCTGTTTTTACTTCCTGACCTGAGACAGAGATCCTGCTGGATGGAGACTCTCCATGATCGCTGATGTAACACCTGTAGAGGCCTTCATCAGAGCTGGTCACATGGTGGAGGGTCATGTGACCTGCAGGCTCAGTCCTGATGAGGGAGCCATCTTTATAGAAAGCAGCTGGGAGGTTGGAGGGAGCGGTCTTTGTGTGACAGCTCAGAGTGACGTCATCTCCCTCCATCACAGGGAGGACAGGACTCTGTAGGATCACTGATCCACCTCAACACAGAGACAAACTACAGCATTTCATCCATTTCCACACAGCTTCATCAACACTAACTCCACAGTCTGATCTTACCAGTGACAGTGAGCTGGATGCTGCTGTTGCTGCTGGCTGCTCCCTCTCTCCACTCACACCAGTAAACTCCACTGTCATGTTGCAGAAGGTGGCTCATGGTACAGGTAGAACCAGCAGCTACTCCCCATCCACCTCCACACTGAGTCCTGGTTTCTTTGGTTGTGTTTCTGGTCACATTCCATACAGCAGAGCTGTTGTTCTCCTCACAGCTCAGAGACACAGAGTCTCCTTTAAAGAACTGAGATCTGCTGGGACTCACAGTCACACCAGCTGAGAGGACTAAAACGGAAAGCATATTAATTTTTGTTGTCTAAAAAATAATACAACTAAAAGTTAGAATCCTTCTGCGTGCACCTTAATTTTCCTCCCAAATATTTACTAAAATAATGAGAGTATTAATTGAGTTGTAATGGTGATAGAAATGAACCAACCTTCATTTGTTTGGCAGCAAAGCAGCAAACAAGTAACTGAAGAGAAATGAAAGTTATCGGTTACAATTTAACAGATAAAACTTCATGACAACTTCACAATCCAGACATTTTATCCTCCAGAAACATTTATTACATCACACTGATCTTCATTACATCTATATTTATTTACTAAAATAAAATAGTAACATTATCCAGACTTGCCACCAATATCAAAAATATTTTAAACAGTTTATTCTCTTTTTCATCATCTTCTCCATCATTATCCTGTAATTTCATATCTCAGTCATGTTCAGTGTTTTCAGTTTATCTGAGGTGTGTCCATGAAAGCCAGCGTTGTTACTAAGAGCTACAAAGAGGCAGTAAAGTCACTTTTCTTCCTGCTTGATGTGTAGAAGCTCTTTCATCTGAATTCAGTCTGAAGTTTTGGCCCAACTCTTTGATCAGGTTAGAACAGAGCAGACAGTAAATTTACTTTGCCTGAACAACAACAGGTTTTGTACTTACAGAGCAGATATTGTAGAGATGTTTCCATCATGGTGCCACTTCACGGTCTGACCTCTGTTGGTTTTCTGGTGGGGCCTCAGAATAAAGACCGCCTTCTTTCTGAAAACACCAACCTGTGGTTGGTTCCTCCTGTCTACAAAGTTCTGTATCCACTGTTTGTGCTCTGAGTTCCCTTCTCTGATGAGACCAAATATGGCTATCAGAGAAAGTTGTAGAGTTGATTCAAAGATTCAAGTCACATCAGACCCATTCTTCAGGTCCTCCTACATGCCGAGCTTCAGGTCATGTCTTTCAGTTGTGTTTGGCGAATAAGTTAAAGCCTACCAGGTCACTGCCTAAAATCCTGCTATGTTGATGACAGCTACCTAGAGTCCTGCTCCGCCAGAGTTGGCCTCTAGAAACGCTGCTCTCTGGGGATGACCTCTCAGGGTCACTTGAATCTTTCAGGAATCCCAGTGACAGCCCACACAGCACCTCTGGAGAAAGGAACACAAGGTACTTGCAACATTGATAGGTCGTGGATGCTAGCATCTTGAAGAGGGCCTGGATGATGAAGTCATTGGCAGTCTCTCAGAGGACCTCAGCGACAGTCGGCAAGCTCACTGGAGTACTCTTGTTGACCATCTCAAGTGTTTCCACCATTATTTGTTTTCCTGCTCCAATGCATGAACAGGCTTAGTCAACTAATTTATGGCAAGTGAAATTCTTTTGCACAAGAGTACATCTCTTTGCTTGCTTCTTCAGCGCCACTTGATGATAACTCTACAACTTTCTCTGATAGCCATATTTGGTCTCATCAGAGAAGGGAACTCAGAGCACAAACAGTGGATACAGAACTTTGTAGACATGAGGAACCAACCACAGGTTGGTGTTTTCAGAAAGAAGGCGGTCTTTATTCTGAGGCCCCAACAAAAAACCAACAGAGGTCAGACCGTGAAGTGGCACCATGATGGAGACATCTCTACAATATCTGCTCTGTGAGTACAAAACCTGTTGTTGTTCAGGCAAAGTAAATTTACTGTCTGCTCTGTTCTAACCTGATCAAAGAGTTGGGCCAAAACTTCAGACTGAATTCAGATGAAAGAGCTTCTACACATCAAGCAGGAAGAAAAGTGACTTTACTGCCTCTTTGTAGCTCTTAGTAACACAGCGCTGGCTTTCATGGACACACCTCAGATAAACTGAAAACACTGAACATGACTGAGATATGAAATTACAGGATAATGATGGAGAAGATGATGAAAAAGAGAATAAACTGTTTAAACTAATTTAGATGTAAATTCTAAGTATAAATAAATACACAATTTTGATGAAATAAATACAGATGTAATGAAGATCAGTTTAATGTAATAAATGTTTCTGGAGGACAAAATGTCTGGATTGTGAAGTTCTCATGAAGTTTTATCTGTTAAATTGTAACCAATAACTTTCATTTCTCTTCAGTTACTTGTTTGCTGCTTTGCTGCCTAACAAATGAAGGTTGGTTCATTTCTATCACCATTACAACTCAATTAATACTCTCATTATTTTAGTAAATATTTGGGAGGGAAATTAAGGTGCACGCAGAAAGATTCTAACTTTTAGTTGAATTATTTTTTAGACAACAAAAATTAATATGCTTTCCGTTTTAGTCCTCTCAGCTGGTGTGACTGTGAGTCCCAGCAGATCTCAGTTCTTTAAAGGAGACTCTGTGTCTCTGAGCTGTGAGGAGGACAACAGCTCTGCTGTATGGAATGTGACCAGAAACACAACCAAAGAAACCATGACTCAGTGTGGAGGTGGATGGGGAGTAGCTGCTGGTTCTACCTGTACCATGAGCCACCTTCTGCAACATGACAGTGGATTTTACTGGTGTGAGTGGAGAGAGGGAGCAGCCAGCAGCAGCAGCATCCAGCTCACTGTCACTGGTAAGATCAGACTGTGGAGTTAGTGTTGATGAAGCTGTGTGGAAATGGATGAAATGCTGTAGTTTGTCTCTGTGTTGAGGTGGATCAGTGATCCTGCAGAGTCCTGTCCTCCCTGTGATGGAGGGAGATGACGTCACTCTGAGCTGTCACACAAAGACCGCTCCCTCCAACCTCCCAGCTGCTTTCTATAAAGATGGCTCCCTCATCAGGACTGAGCCTGCAGGTCACATGACCCTCCACCATGTGACCAGCTCTGATGAAGGCCTCTACAGGTGTAGCATCAGGGGGTTTGGAGAGTCTCCATCCAGCAGGATCTCTGTCTCAGGTCAGGAAGTAAAAACAGAAGTCCTTCACCTCTAGAGTAAATATCTGAACTCTGGTGTTAATTTAATAAATATCTTTATTTTAGAGAATCCATCAACTTCTCCTAATCCTTCCCAGTCTCTTCCCTACGTGCTCCTGTCTATCGTCTTTGTCATCATTGTGGTTCTGCTGCTGGTTCTGGTTCTGATCATGAGACGATGTGTTCAGAGAAAGTCTGAGGGTGAGACAGGCTTCTGGATCTAAATGCACAACTTTTTTACATTTAAAACCCGTTTTGTTGGATTTTTACATGTTTTTCTGCTAGAACCTGAAACTTTGTTCTATTCTAAAAACATTCCGACTCAGTAAATTTAGATTCAGTTAATTTTTTTTCAGGTGATCCAGAGGGTAGAGAGGACAACATTACTTACAGCGACGTTAACATTTCTCATCATCGACGACAGAAAAACAGAGTTAACAAAGGTTAGATTTGGTTTATTTGCTTGTTTTATATATTTTTTGTGATGTTTTTTTGTTTGTTTAATCAGTCAGTTGGTTAACAGGAACCATATCTCAGAAGCTGGTTCAGTTCTTAGGTTCTTTTGGGTCTGAGCTAAAATAGTAACTGAAGATTGGAAGCTTTTGGTAAACAGAAACCTCTGCACATGATAGAAGTCTTCTAGTAACTTTTTCAGGAATATTTCTGTATTTTTTGATAATACATTTATTTAATTTCTAATTTTCTTTGGTTTTTAGTTGATTGAAATTTCAGCAGATGATACTTAAAATCGCTCCTTCTGCGCTGCACGATGTGCAAATTTTATTTCAGAAGTATGTTGGAGAGACTTGGTGGGTCAGTCCCATTTTCTTTCCCAGAGCCAGATTATCCAATGGTCATTGAAAGCTTCATTGTGTCTAGAAAACCAATAATAATGAACAAATAAGTCATTTAAAAATGTATTGCCTGACAGAGAGGATCTCCAGACAATGGTATTACTCTTGTTTTGTTGAAAACCAACTCTCTGTTTTCTGCACTTTTTGGCAACATTTTCTTTTTAAAAGTCTCATTAATGCTGATTTCTGATTATCTCTCAGACACAATTCAGATCTCTGTGATTAAATGATCTACTGCATGTCAGTGAATGACCTGTAATAACAAAGTAGCATTCATAAAATGTCTAAAGTTATGAAGCAGTTCATTAGTTGCTAAAATCTTTGTGATATCTTTATCCTTTATAAAGTTTTTTTCCAGTTAATTTTGGTCCAATACGGACGTTTGATATTTAGCAGACTTCAGAGATCTTGCTAATCGTGGATGTTTTAAGAAGACGTCTATGCAACTATGTTCCTATGTGTGAAAGATAATGGCTTTTCTCCATAAGATGTGTAACCCAGCACTTTGATTTATAAGTCAAGTTGAGTTTATTTTTGAAGTAGATTTCAGCAGCAAGGCATTTCAAACAGCTTTACATCATGAAAACACAAAAACATCAAAAACACGTTGAAACAGTCACTGGTTGTGAGACCGGTAACAAACTGTGACCAGAAAAGGGGGGTGGGGGTGGGGGGGTGGGGGTGAATGGTTTAAAAAGATGCACCAGAACACAGACTAAAATACAATATTTTATTGGACTATTTTCTAAAAACCCATGGCTTCAGGCCTACTACTTGGTCTCTGAAAGAAAGGGAGCAGATGAAATAGACAGTTTCAATTATTCCAAAGAAATAAAATAAATGAACAAACAAAACATACCATGCAAAAGAAAACAAGTTAGTAAATCAAAACAAAAGAGCAAACACATTTATAATTTCAATAATAAACAAACTGTAAAAAAAAAAAAAACACTTCAAACGGTGGAACAAATGGTCGTTTGTCCAATTTCAAAGGCCTTTCTACAGGGCCAAAGGAGTCATGCCCACCCACTCAGCTGGTCCAAGCAGCCAGTAGTTTCATCCAGAGCGGCCCAAACAAACACCGGCAAAACAAGACAGCAGAGCGTCCACAGTACTGCAACGCCAAACAGTCTGGTGCATAAAACAGAACACTCATTTATTCTAGCTTCAGGTAAGATAAATTAAAATGTAAATAACAGGGAGCTTACTCAGGAGTGAGACACAGCTGACCAGGGAGGAAGCAGATCAGCAGGTGAGCGCTAGATGGAAGCCACCCGCCGCAACAACCCCCAGCCACAGCCGCTAACACCAGCAGAGCAACACTGCAGAAACACACAGCAGGTGTAGCACCAGAAGCCAACCACAATCCCAGCCACAGATGGCACAAATGGCACTTACAACTTCAGATGAGTAGATCCGGCCACTTGGGCAGCCAACATAGTAGGGGAAACAACGACACATGCACCTCACAGCGGCCTGCGCAGCTATAAAGCCCTCTAACCCCGCCCACCAATCAACAGCGTGCCTCTTGCGGCACCTGGTACCGAGTAGGGAGAGTGGAACACCATCCCACCACATTCTACCCCCAGGTGTTGCATCATCGCCCCGGCGATGGGCCTGCACACTTCAGCACCAAGGACGAAAAATGGCAAGCTGTACGTTGGAAGCTGGCTGACCAGATTGTGCGGCATGACTCACAGGTCGAGGAATATGATGGACATTTGAATGCTGTCCAGCTCTTGAAAGGACAGTGCGACGCAAGGGTTGGTGAGCTGTCTCAGGAGTTTGAACAGGTTGACCTGGAGTAACCTGTGAAGGCAACCTCAGAGATGCAGATGTGAATGGTAAGGAAGTATCAGGGACCAACAAGCACAAACCATCTTCCAAAGAGTCATCAAATCCCCCCCCCCCCCCCCCCCCCCCGTAGGCAAGGTAGGTTCTAACTGCAAGGGTACAGGTGTGGGCTCTGGCCAAACCCGAGCCTTCAGCATGTCTCTGAACATCGCTTACAGGAGTCACCGTATAAACTGGCCCTCCAGCTGTTGGCGCTCTCACGACCTGATGGATAACCAGGTTGAAGAGGTCCTGGATTTTATGGCGACCTCTAACACTATGATCACGCAGAGAGACCAACTGTCCCTCCTACAATGGAGCCTCCCATATGCCCTGATCATGATGCTCTTTTCTATGCCCTGCAGCTGCCAACAAATGATCCTGAGCATGATGAAAAGCTATTGTTAACCTGGTCTTATGCTCAGCCACCCAATCCTCCACCTGACCTGGTGCAGGGTCCCGAACGCGACCCAACAAGAAATCTATAGGCAGCTGAGGATCACAGCCAAACATAAGAAAAAATGGAGACTCTCCAGTGCTCTGATGAGGGGTAGTGTTATAACAGAAGAGCACTTGTGGAAGACAAGAAGCCCAATCCCTCTTCCTAGACATTGGTATGGTGCGCAGCAGATTATGAAGTGTTCTATTAAAGTGTGTTCTATTAAACCGTTTCCAGCAGTGTGGTAAGGGGTAGTGCGTGATTTTTTTTAACCCCATACAGGTTACAAAGCTGCTGAATTAACGCATACTCAAAACTCCAACCCTGATCTGAATGAATACGGCCTGGAATGCCAAATCTGAAAAACCATTCAGTCAGCAAAACGTGGGCGATAGTGGCTGCTTTCTGATCTCGAGTTGGAACAGCAATGGTGCATTTACTAAATAAATCAGTAATTACAAGAACATTTTCCAAACCATTTCTTGAAGGCTCCAACATTGTAAAATCCATGGCAACAATCTCATTAGGCCGAGAAGCTAACAAATGGCTCATGAAGGTGCCAGAGCTAGATGTTACACTTTTAGCAACCTGGCACCGTTGACACTCTTGTGCCCACTGCTTGATGTCATTAGACATCCCAGGCCAATAACAACACTGCCTTATTAACTCGGTGGTGCGCTCAACACTCTGGTGTCCATGCTCCTGATGTGACTGAGTAAGAACATCCTTCTTAAGAGCTGATGGCAAAACAAGCTGTAAAATCTCCTCACCACCATCTGACCGATGGACTTGATGGTACACCACACTGTCTCTCTCCACAAGGCGACCCCGCTGCATTAAAAGAGCCAAGGACAGTTTGGGAAACCGCTGTCTTTCCTCAGGAGTAGGATAAACCTGCCTCTTCCAAAAACCCAAAATGCCCTTCAGGAGAGGTCAGATACGGAATGAGATGGCAGGACAGTCACCACAGATTGAGTTACTGGCACTGGAACAGGACATGGGGCACACTGAAGAGCGTCTGGGACGGAGGTGCACGACCACAGTTGTGCCAGGCTGGTACCTGATGTTGGCTGGCGGGAAAGTGCATCAGCATTGTTATTGCTGCATCCAGAATGATACTTTATATCGAAATCAAACGCAGCAAGTTGAGCAACCCAACGGTGCTCCATGGCACCAAGCTTGGCAGAATGAAGATAACTCAAAGGGTTGTTATCTGTATACACCATGCACCAGTGGCCCAGGAGATATTCCCTGAACTTCTCAGTCATGGCCCAATTTAATGCCAGATACTCCAGCTTCACAGAGCCATAATTAGCCATGTTGCGCTCTGAAGGTCTAAGACCTCGACTGGCATATGCAATGGGCCTCACCCCATCCTTGGTTTCCTGTGACAACACTGCCCCAAGTCCCATATGACTGGCATCTGTCTCTAGAATGAAAGGACGTGAAAAATCCGCATATGCCAACAGTGGTGCAGCTGTTAATTTAGCTTTTAAAGCTTCAAAACTGTCCTCACACTCTGATGTCCATGCAGATTGAAAAACCTGACCGGACCCCTTCCTGGACTTGGTGCCTACTTGCTGTGCCACTAGCTTATGGAGAGGACCCGCTAGCCTAGCAAAACCCTCCACAAAGCGCCTGTAATAGCTTGCAATGCCCAAAAACGAGCGAAGCTCTGAAACATGTGTGGGACGTGGCCATTTAGCCACTGCTTCAGTCTTAGCAGGGTCTGTAGCTACACCCTTGTCTGAAATAAGGTGCCCCGAGTATTTAACCTGTCGCTTGAAGAAGGAACATTTTTCAAGTTTTACCTTCAGACCTTCTTTCTGAAGCCGAGCAAGGACGGCTTCCAGACGCTCAATGTGCTGGGAAACTGAACCTGAAAACACAATGATGTCATCCAAATACAAAAGAAGGGACTGGCACCGCTGGTCCCCAAACATCCTTTGCATAAGACGCTGGAAGGTACTTGGCGCATTACAAAGTCCAAAGGGCGTACAAAAAGCAGTTTTAAATTTATCCTGTTCTGACACAGGAACCTGATTGTACCCACTGGCTAAATCTAGAGCGGAAAACCACTGGGCCCCAGAAAGGTGGTCCAGACTTTCCTCAATGCAAGGCAATGGGAAAGCATCTTTCCTCGTCTTCGTCCTAAGCTGACGGTAATCCACACACATACGCAGGCTGCCGTCTTTCTTCCTAACAAGAATGATGGGAGAGGCATAAGGGATACTGCTCTCCCTTATTACCTGGTTCTGTAGGAGCTGGTTGATGTGTAACTTGACAGCCTCGTACTCTGAGGGAGGAATGCGTCTGTACCTCTGCCGGACCAGAACTTCATCCAACAGGGGAATGTCGTGGGAAACCAGATGAGTGGACCCCAAGTCACCTTCATGAGCTGAAAAGACAGAACTGTACTTCTGCAAAAGAGACTGAACCTGCCCTTGTTCAGTTTCTGTCAGTGCAGACAAATCAACAGATTCCATCATGTTCTGCTCTGAACAAGAAGCAACCTGAGAAGAAACTGTAGCACAGGGCCTTACTTCTGTCAATTCGGGAGGCAGGCTAACCACTTCGGTCCGACTCAACACACCCAGTAGTGCCAAAATTTAGGACAGGAACGTAAGCAGTGCCGTGCACAACCTGAATGAGACATGGAGAAGCTAATAAACCAGCTGGTAAGCCGAACTCTGGAGGCTCAAACAATAAAACCTGACCGGCAAGTTTTTCAGTGCAGGTTGCAGCTACAAATTTCATAACTCCACCAGTTATCCTCACTGCTCAAGGGCCACGGACCCTAACAGCACCAGTTAACGGTGCTGGGGACTTTCTTGCTGCTCGATGACACAGCTGTAGGGCCTCCACAACTGAACCAGGAGACTGCATTAATGAAGGTAAGTCAAAAAAAGAGCCACCATGTGTCCCAAAAAGTTCTTGGTAGATACAATTAATTATGTTAATTCCCAAAATGTCAGGAACAGAAGAACCAACATTAGTGGGATCCTTCACAACCAGAATCCCACAATGTGGAAGCACTGTGTCAAAGATTGACATCCAGCTCTAAATAGCCAATATATGGGATGGAGAGACCATTGGCTGCCCGGAGCTGCAACCAATGACATGACTGAATGCGATCATGCACCAGTGATGCAAAATGTTTCTGACAACAGCTCTCCGTAATGGTCGACACCATATAACCTGTATCTACCAAGCAAGTAACAGAGACACCACCCATAACAACGTCAATGACTGGACAAGGTGCCAGCAATTTTGACGCGGCTACTGTCTGCGAGCCTGCTATTCCCCCACCTGAGTTGTGGCTCAGCAGCTCAGTGGGTGCGAGTTTTCCACCTGGTTAACATTAGCTGGCCTTGTCACAGAATTAACCCTGGCACGAACCCGCTCACCATCACACTCTCTGGCAAAGTGACCTGGCTGTTGGCACCTGTGGCAGACCACCGAACCCAGGCGAGGAGGCCGCACCTGTGGTACAGAAGTTTGCAAAGAAGCAATGCACTAGGTGAGCTGATTAATGCTGTTCTATTAAAAGTTCCCTTAATTCACTAAACTCCGAGCGGGCAGCAGTAGGTGGAATTAGCCGGGAACTGCCATGCACCCCATACTGAAGCCCATATGTGGATGGGAGAGAATGACTACGCTCCCTTGTACCACCTGGAAACCCTTGCCTTTCCAACTGAATTGCCTCCCCACGCACCTCCAGCAAGGTGGCAGTGGGATGACCCCGAACATACTGTTTAAGTTCCCGGCAGAGAGCACTATCCAACAAATGTTCCACAAACTAATCACGCAGCAGAATATCAGCATTCAGCAACCCATCAGGAGCATTCTGCTTTACTGGTTCCATAAGGGCCATCAAAGCTAGGGAGAACTGCAACAGTGTTTCCTCCTCTTGCTGCTTCCTAGTAAAGAATGCATTTTGAAGGGTTATATCTGACTCAGTGCAACCATACAACTCCGTTAAAATAGCCAAGATCTTAGCTGGATCATTCCTCTCTGCACTGGTGCGGTACTTTATTTCCTCCCTTGCTTCCCCCTCCAAATGATCAAAAAGGAAGAAAGCCTGATCTGCCGGTAACAAATTGAGGGCCCGAATACATGACTGGGCCTCTTCAATCCACTCACTGATCCCAATGTCAGTCCTACCACCGAACATGGGACATAGTCGGTCCCTGGGCATAACCACCAACCGCTCAGCAACTACAGGGCCAGCAGGCATGGCACCACCAGCCGCAGCCAAGGAAGGGGCAGCGCCCAACGAACCCCCAGCCGTCACACGCTGCCGATCCACTCCATCCACCGGCTGCTGCACCGCCTCCTCCATGCCTGCAGGGGAAGACTACCAAAAAACAAAACTGAATCAAACCCTGAACCTACAGATAGGTCTTCCTTTGGATAGCTACTACTGTCTTGTCTTACAACACCATGAATAAAAGCACACACACAAAACAGTTAAAACACCCTAATTGCTAAAAAAAAAAAAATCTGTGTTCAGTGGTGCATCCTGTCAACAATGCCATGTGTGACCAGAAGGGGGGTGAATGGTTTAAAAAGATGCACCAGAACACAGACTAAAATACAATATTTTATTGGACAATTTTCTAAAAATCTAGGTAGCAGTTCAATGATCGACTTTGTTGTCGTTTCATCTGACCTGCGGCCGTATGTCTTGGACACTCGGGTGAAGAGAGGGGCGGAGCTCTCCACCGACCACTACCTGGTGGTGAGTTGGCTCCGATGGCGGGGGAGGAAGCCGGTCCGACCGGGCAGGCCCAAACGCACTGTGAGGGTTTGCTGGGAACGTCTGGCAGAGTCCCCTGTGAGGCGGAGCTTTAACTCCCACCTCCGGGAGAACTTTAAACACGTCCCGAGGGAGGCGGGGGACATTGAGTCTGAATGGACCATGTTCCACGCCTCTATTGTTGAAGCGGCTAGTTGGAGCTGTGGCAGCAAGGTTGTCGGTGCATGTCGCGGCGGCAACCCTCGAACCCGCTGGTGGACACCAGCGGTGAGGGAAGCCGTCAAGCTGATGAAGGAGTCCTACCAGGCTTTTTTGGCCTGTGGGACTCCGGAAGCAGCTGATGTGTACCGGCAGACGAAGCGGCAGGCGGCTCGGCTGGTCGCCGAGGCAAAAACTCGGGCGTGGGAAGAGTTCGGAGAGGCCATGGAGAAAGACTTCCGTACGGCTTCGAAGCGATTCTGGTCCACTATCCGGCGTCTCAGGAGGGGGAAGCAGTGCAGTACCAACACTGTTTACAGTGGGGGTGGTGTGCTGCTGACCTCGACTCGGGACGTCGTGCGTCGGTGGGCGGAATACTTCGAAGACCTCCTTAATCCCACCAACACGTCTTCCATTGAGGAAGCAGAGCCTGAGGACTCTGGGTCGGGTTCTCCCATCTCTGGGGCTGAGGTTGCCGAGGTTGTTAAAAAGCTCTTCGGTGGCAAGGCCCCGGGGGTGGATGAGATTCGCCCTGAGTACCTTAAGGCTCTGGATGTTGTGGGGCTGTGTTGGTTAACGCGGCTCTGCAACATTGCGTGGACATCGGGGGCAGTTCCTCTGGATTGGCAGACTGGGGTGGTGGTCCCCCTATTTAAAAAGGGGGACCGGAGGGTGTGTTCCAACTACAGGGGAATCACACTCTTAAGCCTCCCTGGTAAGGTCTATTCAGGGGTTCTGGAAAGGAGGGTCCGTCGGATAGTCGAATCTCGGATTCAGGAAGAGCAGTGTGGTTTTCTTCCTGGCCGTGGAACACTGGACCAGCTCTATACCCTCAGCAGGATTCTTGAGGGGGCATGGGAGTTTGCCCAACCAGTCTACATGTGCTTTGTGGATCTGGAGAAGGCATTCGACCGTGTCCCCCGGGGGATCCTGTGGGGGGTACTCCGGGAGTATGGAGTACCGGACCCTTTAATAAGGGCTGTCAGGTCTCCGTACGACCGGTGTCAGAGTCTGGTCCGCATTGCCGGCAGTAAGTCGGACTCGTTTCCGGTGAGAGTTGGACTCCGCCAAGGTTGCCCTTTGTCACCGATTCTGTTCATAACTTTTATGGACAGAATTTCTAGGCGCAGCCAAGGTGTTGAGGGAATCCGTTTTGGTGGCCTTAGGATTGCGTCTCTGCTATTCGCGGATGACGTGGTCCTATTGGCTTCATCAGGGCGTGATCTACAGCTCTCACTGGAGCGGTTCGCAGCCGAGTGCGAAGCGGCCGGGATGAAAATCAGTGCCTCCAAATCCGAGACCATGGTCTTGAACCAGAAAAGGGTAGAGTGCCTTCTCCGGGTTGGGGAGGATGTCCTGCCCCTAGTGGAGGAGTTCAAGTATCTTGGGGTCTTGTTCACGAATGAGGGGAGGATGGAGCGGGAGATCGACAGGCGGATTGGTGCAGCGTCTGCTGTGAAGCGGGCGCTGTAACGATCCGTTGTGGTGAAGAGAGAGCTGAGCCAAAAGGCGAAGCTCTCGATTTATCGGTCGATCTACGTTCCTACCCTCATCTATGGTCACGAGCTTTGGGTCTCCCTTAGAGATAGGGTGAGGAGCTCAGTCATCCGGGGAGGACTCAGAGTAGAGCCGCTGCTCCTCCACGTCGAGAGGAGCCAGTTGAGGTGGCTCGGGCATCTGGTCAGGATGCCTCCTGGACGCCTCCCTGGTGAGGTGTTCCGGGCACGTCCCACCGGGAGGAGGCCCAGGGGAAGACCCAGGACACGCTGGAGGGACTATGTCTCCCGGCTGGCCTGGGAACGCCTTGGGATTCCTCCTGAGGAGCTGGCCCAAGTGGCTGGGGAGAGGGACGTCTGGGCCTCCCTACTGAAGCTGCTACCCCCGCGACCCGACCCCGGATAAGTGGAAGAAGACGGAGACGAATTTTCTAAAAACCCATGGCTTCAGGCCTACTAATTGGTCTCTGAAAGAAAGGGAGCACCAAAAGCCAACCACAATCCCAGCCACAGATGGCACAAATGGCACCCCGCCCACCAATCAACAGCGTGCCTCTTGCTGCACCTGGTACCGAGTAGGGTACCAGGTCCACAAAACATTAAACTGTATCAGGTGAAAACATCAATACATGTTGTTTTCTTTCAAGTTGGGCAGGTTTTATGCTGGTTTGGGCTGGAAACTAACAGTGAGATTCAGCAACCTGTAGTGCTGTGTCTGGACGCATAAGCACACATAAACATGAGCACCGGTGTCGGACTGACTGAAATAAAAATTCATACTAGCAGAGGTTCTGTAATTACAGCAGCTTGGGAGCACAAGGATCAGAACAAAGCAGAGTTCCCTTCTGTCTGCAAATAACCCAAGTTTCTTCACTTTGGGAGCTTTACACCTTGGTTCTGCTCCTGGTGCTCCTACATGTCGTAGCTAACCCTCATAGCGTGAATGTTTACTCCAGTGCTGACGTTTCAAAGAGAAATGAATAGCGCTGCTTCCAGCTCACTCTCGCTTGCTTCGTTGTCTCTTCTTGTAATTGTCTGATAATCAGACCGAATATCCGGACTACCAACACCGACAGTGACCACAGCAGCACCGTCTCTGAAGGCTATGAATGTATGACCCAGCGACCCGCCCCTCTCCAGCTGTAATTGACTAGCATGTTGCCTTCAGGCGTTGATTTGATTGGATGAATTGTATGATTGAGAATCAAAGATAATACAATGTTGGCCATTCCGAAGTAAAAAAACAAACAGCTTCATACCAGGGCGGGCACGACCCTCCAATGCCCACCCATGCTCACTTTGCTTCTATGCTTTATTTTAAGATTAAATATAGGGGAAGTTAGGGGCAATATTGCTGCTTTATCATTTGCAAATATGTGTGGAGAGTTGTGTGTCTGTATCTAGATGTGTGTGTGTGCAGTGGGATGTGAAAATGTGTAAATAAATCTGTAAATGTGTGAGGAGATTTATGTGTCTGTACAACAATCTGCAAATGTGTAAAACTATTTGTGTGTAATCCATTTTGCAAATGTGTAAAAAATCCACAAATATGTATTCAGATCTACAAATGTATACTAAGATTTGCAAATGTGTACTAAGATTTGCAAATGTGTAGATCAATCTGTAAGCACACACAGATACACTTGTGTCTGAAGTATTTTCGCTTCAAGACCCAGAAATAAAGACAAATCATTGGTTACAAGTCAAGCGGTTTTTCGGTTGGCTCTCTTTACACACGTGATTTTTGCTACACTTCTGCCATGTGAGATGCACAAATGCGTAAAAAGGATTTGAATGTGTAATTTCTTGATTTGTAGCCCTGAGCGCAGGCTCACAGGCTGCCTCTTCCAGCTGTGGGAGGTCACGTGACTTTCAAGGATTGTACCAAAGCGTTTGGCTTCCAGACGGCTGACAAGGCAACTTGTTATAACTAGATAACTTTCTCCTTTTAGCGGCAAAGGTTTCTCGTTTTAATGAGACTTGTCTTGTTAAAATTAGATAATTTGTTTTCTCCTTTTATTTCACTAAGAAAAGTAAAACATCTTGATTTCCACGCCTAATTTGTTGGAAATGAGGTGGAGTTGACTGTATTCGTTCATCAGGCTGAATTCCAAATGATGGTGCTGCGGACGGCTGCCACGGTGTGTTGGTGCGCTTTTTTTGCTTTGTTTTCCTATTTAACTCTGGCTTTTGCGATAATACTCGGAGCTTTTTCACCCGAGAAGAGCTCATGAACATCAGGGCTACATCACCAGAGGATTTATTCCCTACTTTTCTTCTCCCTACGCTGGAAATTCTGGACATTCTGGTCAAAGGTGCGCTCACCTTTGCTCACGCAGCGAAACGCTGGAGGAGAGGGAAGCACGCTGGTGCGCTGGTGTGTCTCCGCCAGCGCGGACTTCGCTCACCGCTACCGGGCATAATCCTGTCCAACGTGCGTTCCCTGCCAAACAAACTGCACGAACTGAAACTGATGCTGGGAAAAAAACAGGGACTTCTCTTCATCTGCTGTTTTTTGCTTCACTGAGTCATGGCTGTGTGGAGAAATCCCGGACAGCTGGACGGCTTCCAACTTCACATAGCCGACCGCGACACACATCTCTCAGGCAAGGCGAAGGGTGGAGGGATCTGTTTTTACACCAACAACGGCTGAACCAACGATGTAGCAGTGATCCAAAAGCACTGTTCTCCTGACCTGGAATCCTTCATCAAAAACTGTAAGCCTTTCTATTCACCCCGCGAGTTTGCTTCATTCTGGTCGGTGTTTACATTGCACCGAACGCAAACCTGCAGGTCGCAAAGCGCACGCTCACAGACCAGATACTGAACTAGGAGCAGAGAAATCCGGACTCCTTAGTTATTGTCCTTGGTGACGTTATCAATGGAAACTTCACTCATGAACTTCCTAAATATAAACAGTTTATTAAATGCCCGACCAAAGGGGAGAGCATTCTTGATCACTGCTACACCACAGTCAGAGATGCTTATCACGCCGTCACTGGTGCTGCACTGGGCCAGTCTGACCACGTCATGGTTCACCTGATTCCTGCTTACAGGCAGAAACAAAAACTCTGCAAACCCGTAGTGAGGACATCAAAGAAGTGGACCAGTGAGGCTGTAGAAGATCTTCAGGCGTGTTTGGGGTCTACTGACTGGGACGTTTTCAGGGCTGCAACCACCAGTCTAGATGAGTTCACAGAGGCTGTAACATCATATATCAGCTTCTGTGATGACTGCTGTGTTCGATCACGGACCAGGGTGAGTTACAACAATGACAAACCCTGGTTCACAGCAACACTCAGAAGGCTAAGGTTGGACAAAGAAGATGCCTTCAGAACTGGGGACAAATGCAGATTCAGAGATGCAAAATACAAGTTTAGCAAGGCGGTGAAAGAGGCTAAACGACTGTACTCTAAGAAGCTGCAAAACCAGTTTTGAGCCAACGACTCTGCTTCTGTCTGGAAAGGTCTCAGGCAGATAACAAATTACAAGCCTAAAACCCCTCACTCCATGAACGATCGACAGTTAGCAAACTACCTAAACAATTTCTACTGTCATTTCGACAGACAAAGGGACAGACCTGCAATCACCCCCCCACGACTCCACCCAACAGATCACCTCCACCTCCTCCTCAGTGACAACTCTTTCCATACATGAGAGAGATGCTGGACCAGACTCTGTCTCTCCATCCACTGTGCTGATCAGATGTCTCCAGTGTTCACAGAAATTTTTAACACCTCACTGGCAACATGTCACGTGCCAGCCTGCTTCAAATCCTCCACTATCATCCCTGTTCCCAAGAAGCCAAGGACCACAGGACTTAATGACTTTAGACCCGTCGCTCTGACCTCTGTGGTTATGAAGTCCTTTGAGCGCCTTGTGCTATCTGGTGACCTGGTGCAGGGAGAACAACCTGGAGCTCAACGCTTTAAAAATAGTGGAGATGGTTGTGGACTCAGCCCCAGCTACCCCCATCACCCTCTGCGACTCCACCATCGACACTGTGGAGTCTTTCCGCTTCCTGGGAACTATCATCTCCCAGGACCTAAAGTGGGAGCTGAACATCAACTCCCTCACCAAGAAAGCCCAGCAGAGGATGGACTTCCTGAAGAAGGCAGCTGAACAAATTCAACCTGCCAAGGACAATGATGGTGCAGTTCTACTCCTCCATCATTGAGTCCATCCTCACCTCCTCCATCACCATCTGGTACGCTGGTACCAGCGCTAAGGACCAGAGCAGACTGCAGCGTGTCATCCGGTCTGCAGAGAAGGTGATTGACTTCCATCTCTCCAGGACCTGTACGCCTCCAGGACTCTGAGGCGTGCAGGAAGATTCTCACGCCACACGCCACAAAAACAGTTTTTTCCCATCTGCTACTGGCCTTGTGAACAAGGCCAAGAGCCGCCGTGACACTGGACACTGTCTCTCTCCCCCGTTCAGGACTTACAAGCTTCTGCGTTACATTAACGCACAGTTTACTGTGTATATAGCTTCTGTATATATATCCTTTTTTACTTTTTATTTTACTGTATTTTTATTCTTTGTCTGCACCATCAACACCAAGTCAAATTCCTTGTAAGTGCAAACCTACTTGGCGATTAAACTTGATTCTGATTCTGAATGCGTGCTCTCGACGCAGGGGATGTAAATCCTGGCGGGGATACTTAGTTTGGCATGACATCTGTCCTACAGTGATGCAAGTGTTTCCAAAGCATAGTTGTTAACTTTAAATAATAACTGCTGAATAGATAAAATTTCAAGTAGAGGACTTGCTGTATATGCATGACTTACCTTGTCACTCCTCAGAGCAGAAATACATTCCTCTGACAAATGATGACTTCTTAAAAAGAAATAATCTCCCTCCGTCTCTCCATCTTCTCCATGACGCTCAAATATCCCACGAGCTGATGCCAGGTTATGTTGCGTTGTTAGGAGGAGAAAATTATCTCGTTTTAACAAGATAAGTCTCTCATTAAAACGAGAAACCTTTGTTGTTAAAAGGAGAAAGTTATCTAGTTATAACAAGTTGCCTTGTCAGCCGTCTGGAAGCAAAATGCTTTGGTACAATCCTTGAAAGTCACGTGACCTCCCGCAGCCGGAAGAGGCAGCCTGTGAGCCTGTGAGCCTGCGCTCAGGGCTACAAATCAAGAAATTACGCATACAAATCCTCTACGCATTTGTGCATCTCACACGGCAGAAGTGTAGCAAAAATCATGTGTGTAAAGAGAGACCGCTTAACTTGTAACCAATGATTTGTCTGTATTTCTGGGTCTTGAAGCGAAAATACTTAAAACACAAGTTTCTCTGTGTGTGCTTACAGATTGATCTACACATTTGCAAATATTAGTACACATTTGCAAATCTTAGTACACATTTGCAAATCTCAGTACACATTTGTAGATCTGAATACAGATTTGTGGATTCTTTTACACATTTGCAAAACGGATTACACACAAATAGTTTTACACATTTGCAGATAGTTGTACAGACACACAACTCTTCTCACACATTTGCAGATTTATTTACACATTTTCAAATCCCACTGCACACACACACTCATCTAGATACAGACACACAACGCTCCACACACATTTGCAAATTATATAGCTACACTATTGCCCCCATAGTTATCTTCTATGCATTGTGCTGTATATACGCACCTAGCTTGTGGCCTCTAATTCAATCGTTCTCGCAGATATGCTAAATTGGCTGAAATCCGGGCCTGTCATGCAGCTGAGACATCTAAGGTTAGTGATGAAGGAGGAGAGGAACGAAGAAAGAGAGGAATTGGAGGCAACAGACGAGAGAATTGAAACTTATCTACAGAGGGAGAAAATGAACAGTAATCAGAAAATTTCTCTCTATCTCTCTCCTAGCTTCACATCATTTACGTCAGTAGAGGAAAAATTGAATTCTGGCCGAAAGTTTTATTTTCAAGATTAAATTGAGTGACTAGGTATCTCTAATGATCGCGCTACTCATGGTGCTGTGACTCTGAACCTCTACCAGCTCTGACGCGCATGACACGCCCACACCCCGCTGCAGCTTCCGCTGCTGCTGGGGGGAATTGGTGGTAGACGTGATTTCTCGACTCTGTTCATGCACAGAGGTGTAATACTTTTCATTGTGTTTCAGAGAGGTGCTGTTCATTTTACAGAGGTAGTTTTAGCGCATATTCAGAAAGGAACAGGGAAATGTGCAGCCGATGGTAAAGGCTGGAGGGAGCTGAGGTGTATTGCTGTGGGTGTGTCTACCTGCAGAATGTAGCCACTGTGAAAGTTTTTATTTCTCTGATTTAATAACATCTTTATGGATTGCTCTGTTATTGTCACTCTGTGCTGCTCTACCAAAGTGTTCTCTCTCGCTCGCTAGCTCGTCATCGGACACAAATCAAATTAAACTTCTTCGTAATGGTATTCTGCAGCGTAAATTGAGTCAGACTCCGATTTAGAAGCGGGTTACATAAAATAAATAAAGTGAGAACACACACAGGTAGATTATCTGAGTTTAGTCCATGAATCCACCTGGAGGGTCTCTGCTTCAGAGCGGTTTCAGGTTGTGGAGGTATAGCCGATGTGAGTTGCTCTTTCTTTCTCTCGCTCCCAGATATACTTCTCAGGATTCTGTTGTGTATGTTGTGTGTAACTTTATTGCAATTTAATTCAAATTATTGCAATTTAATTCAAATTATGCTCTAATTTTATTTCCATAAACTTTGTTATGATGGTTGTCTTGTTGTAACTGCAACAGATTTCTATTTTTATTTTTTTTGCGTCAACTTGGTTGGGACACTTAAGGGTGTGTGTGGTTAAACATGTCTGGGAACCGCTGGGTTAGGGTGACCCAACCTCCCCGTTTTGGATTACCTGTCCCCGGCAAAAGCTTTCCCTGGAAATGTCACCCATTTCAGTGTATCATAGGGTGACCAAACGTCCGTATTTCCCGGGACATGTCCGTATTTCACGTCCTGTCCCGGGCGTCCCGGTTTTTTTTTAGAAAGTGAGGAAATGTCCTGCTTTTTAAATTACCTTCATTGGACCATTGGATTGACAGGCACTAGGGCACTGCGCACAGCGCTGCGTGTGACGTAATCCCTGAGCCGCGTCAGTGCGGGCAGCCCTGTTCTTAATCAGAAGATAGATAGCGTGGATAACAATATCTATCGATCGATAGACGTGGGGCGTGATAGGAAAAAATAGGGTCGATAAAAAGTTCGATAGACAGTTTTACTTCCTTGCTACAGTCGGCACGCCGTCACAAAGCGCCGCCCTCTCAAACCACAACACACAACATGTGAATATGTTGCAGCAAGTAGCGGCGGAGGAAACGGTCCCAAAACGAGGTTTTACTAGTTCGCCAGCCTGATAGAAATAAACAACAGTGATTTGTAAAACTTGCAAGGAACCGGTAAAAGCAGAGTCTGGTAACGCAACCAACTTGTTTCATCACGTAAGCTGCTCACACCCGCAGCAGCGCGAGCTGCGCCTCGTCGTCGTCGCTTAACTTCTTCCAAAACAAAGCAGGTACAGCAGCTAAACTGGGCTCCCTTCTTTGTGATAAAATGACAAAGCGTCCAAGCGGCATAAGGACATCAGGCATGCAGTAACGTGCTTCATAGTGATGGATATGTCCTGGCTTCAAACAATAACCTGCCACTCTTGATCCGCGATATAAAGTTAAGTTATTTTTCTTAAAAAAAAAATCTGTTATGGGTAAAAAAGGTGGTTGAATAAAGATGTAATTGGAATTCTGTGTTTGTGTTCTTTAAATCAAATCATTTAGCAATATCATAAAATGTCCAGGCAGAGCTGCACATAAAATATGGTTTTAAATATTTTCAATAATTATCGATGTCGATCAATATGCCTTTTGTTTTTTGATCGATAAGCTTGTTTTCTATATCGCCCAGCCCTATGCCACATACATCTCTATGCATGGGAACAGAGATTCCAACCCCCCCCCCCCCCCCCCCCCCCCGCTCAAAGGTGTCCTGCTTTTCCCAAATGAAAATATGGTCACCCTAGTGTATCATGATGAAGTAAAAAAAACTACAGTAGTTTAGAATAAAGTTTTAAACATAAAGCAAATCAAACAGGAGAAATATCACCACTTTTAGTTTTTCTCTGCATGCTGGGAATGCTTTGTCCTGTTCCAGATCACCTTCAGTTCTACATCTTTCAACAAAGCATGAATATCAGTGTTTTCAGGACATTGTTGTGCAATTATACACTTTTTAGAGTTATTTCATGTTTAAGAAATAACTCTCTGTTAAGTATTGTCTGGTGATAATCAGCTCTTAAGCTGATATCATGACAATAGTTGAAAGGGAAGAATTCGAGCACTAGCGACCTTTTTAATAGCAAACTCTGCACACATATAGAATAAAGGAGTAAAAACTTCTCTTCAAGTTTAGGAATTTATTAACAGAAATTAAATTAACAACCTGAGAACATCACTATATAATGCTGTTCATCTGAGTTAACACTATATTTCAATAAATGCTCCCTACTAGGCTAGCGAAACTTAACTAAACTACTAAGCAAAATTAAGATAAAAAGAAGCTAAGCTAAGGAACAACATTTTGTTAGAGTTGAAGAATCAAAGTTCACCTTAAAGAATGTGAATTGAGGTTCAATTAGCCTCACTGATTTAGAACAACATTCGGTATGTGTCTCAACTCGGTATGTGTCATATTGCAAATCCCGAGTTACCAAAACATTATTTGAGTAAATAATATTTAAAAGAATGATTTGCTCAGTAAAATCAGTTCCCTTAGGATCACTTGATTTTGACAATGCAATTCTACCTTCGGGAGCAAGGGGTCGGTGCAGCGATGGGGTCGCTAAACTCGGTTACTCCTAAAATTAAACAAAACACCTTTAAATTGACATTATTATTCAATATTAATGTGGTGTAGATATTAATACCGGCCTGCTCCTGCTTATCTCTGAAGGCTTGTCTTACCCTGGTTTAAGATTTGGCAGTAAAGCAAAAACATTTGATCAGAGGTAAACATTCAAATATGCATTTTTAATTCATTAGGAATTCCCAACGGAGACAGACTTTACATTACCATTTCGTTGTATTCAGTACAAACCCGACATCCTGGCTCATGGCGATGTAAAAGATTCTGTCCAGCTTTCACTAATCTGAACACATCTTTTAAAGGACTGACTGTCTTGGGGAGGGGGTGGTCTCAAATTTGGGGGCTATCTGTTCGAACAAAGAAGCTGTTCTTCTCGGTTAGGGGTCAAGCCAAATGACCTATCCCAATCATAAATCGTCTCCCAACACATCCTACAAGCTGCATGTTTATCTTACCCTAAAAGGGGGGAGACAGTCAAAAACCATGCATTCCTCAATTCTTCCAATACGAATACCTGATTAATATAACAACTAAGATATTTATTTTCCTCAAAAATTCCTCTGTTTTAATCCAACAGATCAAACAAATAACTGAGCTAGAACTAATTTAATATCTTGGAACCCTCAAACAAAGTGTAAATGATAAAATGGAATTTCCTGATCCACTTTCCCCTCTGTGGACGACTATTAAAAACATAGAGAACAGAAACCTACAACCCAAATGAATTACTATACATATTGTTTTGACACAAAATTAAGTTTGAATTATTCCTTTTAAAGTAAGATATCCCAACTTATAAATTAAAAAGATACTGAGACTATCTGAATCCTAAAATATACTAGAACCAATAAAAATCACCTTTATACGTGATGTGTTATCCCATTATATATGTGCAACTACTAAAAAACTGTTAATCTTATAACTGAAGAGGAGGTCTTATTTCCCATGCTGAAAGAATTCCTACTAAATGTATGCTCTACCATTAAATTGACTGAAAATGACTCTAGGAGTCTTAAACCAGATTAACAAAGATGTCTTTTAAAAATTTATATAACCTGTAAAAGTACTACAATCCGATCAAACCACAGAATAAAGACCAAACTATCATGCAATGAACAACCAAGATCCTAACAGTACTAGTATTTAACATTTTAGGAATATTGAACTTATAAGACAAATTCAGTGATTACAAAATTCTTTTTTTTTTTACACAATGTATTCAGATGTTGTCATGATGTTGTCTTGTGTCTCTTAGATGTCTTCTTCTTGCCCTTAAAAATAATGGGTTATAGAGTCATTTGTCCCCACCGTGATCTCCACACAGCTGCATGTTAATCATTTTATTAAAAAATAAAAAACAAAAACCAAATAGAAATCCTGCTGCCTCTCCAGAGTGGCTCTGCGCGTCAAGTTGCTCCCTGATGTTTCCTTGAACCCTCTCTGTGGCTAGCACGCACGGCTCTACATCTGGTGGGCCTCCTGATATTTGGCCCGAACATCTTTCTTTCGATGACCTTAGCGCACACTTAATCGATGTCTGGGGGTGGTGCATCCTCCCTCACATCTTCCGATAACCTGGTTTATGTCTCCAATACAATCTGTAACTACAAGACAATCTTTATATGTCAAATTTCGTGTGTTACCTGTGAATCCTGGAGGTTGACGTCGCACCCCTAAAAACTCCTTCTAGTCATAGAGAATGTATCCTGTAGTGGAAGTAACTGAACACTTCGATTTGACATCCCAGCAAGAAACAAACATCAAAGCTTTACCCCATGTTAATTTAGTCTGTACACAGATTGTTTCTTCAGAGTCTAATTAATTCTTACCACTTTCCATTTTCGATCTTCATCCTGTCAGGAAACCTATGCCTAGAAATGTAATATTTAATGAGACATTTTATCACAGTTTCTCTGTCCTTTCCTTTCAAAGGCCTCTGGTCGTCCTGCAAAAGAATCCACGCACACACACACAAATACTTTAAACCTTTGATCGGGATCACCGTGTCTGTGGAATCAAAAATTTGTTAATTGTGGTTTGAATTCAAAGTACATTTTTTTCTGTAACAATGTCCGAATTTTCTTTGGATTAAAGTGTCCACGCATCGCACCACTTCACACAAGACATTTCTGTAACCTCTACTTAACCCCAGATGTCCTACTTCGGGTGCTTCAGAAAAAGTTCCTGTTTTAATCCTAGAGGAAACACCATCAGGTCGTTTTACAGCACCCGTTCTACTCCAACGGACCTCTGAAGCTGCTCTGTTCCACCTTCACTCTTCCTGTAATTAATGCCTCTCTCAATTCCTCTTCAATAGATGCCATCCTCATGTCAAAAATCTTGCACTCACCTTTTACCAGCATTTGACATGCACTGTTTTTCCAACACATACTGGATACCTCTACATATCACAGAACACTCTGGTACTGAGGAACTCCAAATTACTTCGCTGTGATACAGATTGGGCCCTGGCCGCACGTTTATCAGACATAACAGTTCCCAGCATCAGCCGGGGCCTTTCGCCGGAGATTATGGAATATCTGTTATAATACATGGCAGAAATAAGAAAAACAAAAGGATAAACAGGAACAAATACTTAAAAATCATAAACTGTCAGATGCAACCTGTCACAGAGACATCATCAACCACTAAGTCATATAAACTGGGTTTATTAAATATTAGATATCTGTCAGGAAAATCCCTTTTAATTAATGACTTCATTATTGACAATAATCTTGATGTAATGTTTTTAACAGAAACATGGCTGCATGAATTTAGTGAAGCAGCTATACTGATGGAGTCAACACCTCAAAACTACAATTTTCTTTGTGAGAGCAGACAGCAAAGGAAAGGTGGAGGAGTAGCAAAATTGTTTAATGATTCACTAAAAGTGTAAAAAGGTGTTTTTGGGAAAATTTGACTCTTTTGAACATTTGGCTCTCCAGGTAAAGAGCCCGGTACGAACTATGTTTCTGAATGTGTACAGGCCTCCTAAGTCCACATCAAACTTTTTTAAGGATTTTAGTGACCTCTTGTCTGTGATATGTGTTGATTATGACTGTTTAATTATTGTGGGAGACTTCAACTTTTACGTTGACAACCCTGAAGACAGAAGTGCAAAAGAACTGTGTGACACACTTAGAAACTTTGGTTTAACTCAGCATGTTAAACAGCCAACACACAAACAGGGACATATTTTAGACTTAATCATCACTAAAGGTCTAAACATTTCACAGGTCAATGTAACTGATGTTGCCTTATCCGATCACTTCTCCGTTACCTTTGAATGTATCATTACCAGTGACTCATTTAACCAAAGGGACATCGTAAGAAAACGCACCTTTAAGGACAATGCCACGGAAACTTTTATTCAAGCTTACTCTGCTACTTCAACCTTGGGCTGCAACTCAGTAGATGAGCTAGTAGATAACTTTCAGTCTAAAGTCTCAGACATCATTGACCGCATTGCTTCAGTTAAAGTGAAAGTTCTTTCCGGGAAGAAAAAATCTCCTTGGAGAAATGCTCCAGCAGTTAGAGGTGAAAAAAGGGAATGTCGCAAAGCTGAACGCAGGTGGAGAAAGAACAGACTCCAGGTTCACTATGACATCTATAAAGAGAGACTTTACAGATATCACTCACAACTGAAAATTGCAAGATAATCTTTCTTCTCTGAGATCATTAAGAAAAACACTAATAATGCTTGTGTCTTATTTTCCACAGTCGACAGGTTAACAAATCCTCCTGTGTCCGTGACTTCTGAACTCCACTCCACCAGGGCCTGCAATAAATTTGCTAACTTCTTTACTGAAAAAATCCAAAAGATTAGAGGATCAGTTTGCACTACCATATCAACACCAGAACCAATGCTTTATTCAGCTGGAACTATTTCTGACAAAATGTCCCATTTCAGCCAAATAAACCACAAAAGCTTAGAGCAGATCATTCAGCAGCTAAGTTCCTCCTCCTGCTGCCTTGATGTTCTACCCACAGCTTTATTTAAAAAAGTTTTGCCTGTCATAGCGTCTGATTTGACTCAGATAATAAACACGTCCCTTCTGTCAGGTGTTTTCCCTCAGTCCCTAAAAACAGCAATTATCAAACCACTGCTGAAAAATAAAAATTTAGACAAACTTCTACTCCAGAACTACAGGCCCATCTCAAACCTCCCCTTTATCAGTAAGATTATTGAAAAAGCTGTAGTTCAACAATTAAACTTTCTTAACAACGACCAGCCGCTTTGACGTTTTCCAGTCAGGTTTCCTCACCACAGTACAGAGACCGCCCTTATCAAGGTGTTTAATAACATCCATATAAATACAGACTGTGGAAGAACCACCGTGCTGGTTCTATTGGACCTCAGTGCAGCATTTGAAACTGTTGATCACTCCATTCTGTTAGAGCGCCTGGAGAACTGGGTCGGCCTCTCTGGTACAGCTCTCAACTGGTTTAAATCCTAATTAAAGAACAGGGACCTTTTTGTATCAGTATGTAACTTTACATCAAACATAACAAAAATCACATGTGGGGTTCCCCAAGGGTCCATCCTGGGTCCCCTCCTTTTCAATATCTACATGCTCCCTCTAGCTCAGATAATAAAAAATAACAACATCAGCTACGCGACGACACACAGCTCTACATCACCATGTCACCAGGTGACTATGGACCAGTTCATGCACTGAGGAAATGCCTAGAAGAAATTAGTGCCTGGATGTGTCAAAACTTTCTTCAATTGAATAAAAACAAAACAGAAGTAATAATCTTTGGACCAATAGAGGAGAGATCAAAAGTTAGCACACAGCTTCAGCTGCTTAAGCTAGGAACCACCAATCAGGCCTGAAATCTGGGAGTAGTGATGGACTCAGACCTGAACCTACAAAAGCATCTAAAGACAATTACAAGGTCGGCTTTCTATCACCTGAAGAACATTTCTAGGATTAAAGGACTAATGACTCAGAAGGATCTGGAAAAACTGATCCATGCGTTTATTTTTAGTCGAATTGATCACTGCAACGGTGTTTTCACAGGTCTGCCTAAAAAGTGGATCAGAACGCTGCAGCTGATCCAGAACGCTGCTGCCCGCGTCCTCACTAAGACTAAGAACGTAGAGCACATAACCCCAGTTCTAAAGTCCTTACACTGGCTCCCTGTATCTCAGAGAATAGACTTTAAAATACTTCTGTTAGTCTATAAATCCCTGAATGGCTTAGCACCTAAATACATCACAGACCTGTTATCAGGGCATCAACCCTCCAGACCACTCAGGTCTTCTGGCTCCAGCCTTCTCTGCATACCTAGAACCAGAACTAAACATGGAGAAGCAGCATTTAGTTCCTACGCTCCACTTATCTGGAACAAACTTCCAGAAAACTGTAAAAGTGTGGAAAGCCTGAGTTCCTTTAAATCAAGATTAAAAAACATTTGTTTAAAATTGCCTTTGAATGTTCAAGTTAAACTGTTTTACTGTTTTTAAATGTTCTTTTTTTGTTTCTACATTCTATCCCTACTTGCTTTTATTCCTATATTTTAATCATGTAAAGCACTTTGCATTGTCGCTGTACTGAATTGTGCTATATAAATAAATTAAAATAAAAAAAATATATAAATGGATCCATATAAAAAATAAATAAATGGATCCATATACACATTCACTTATCTTTCTATCAACTTGTTACAAATCCTATTCCAGTTAGTTAAAACACGATATATATAGCTTTCATCCTTAAAATTACCACCTTATCTGGGGGCCTTCAACAGAACTAACTTTCAATTCTGGTCTTTTCCATCCTAGACATCAGCTGCTCACACCAATAGAATCTGACTTATCTGCATTATGTTGCCCTCTGTTTTTCTATTTTGTCCAACATTTACTGATATATACATAACATTATCCTCTCTCCCTCTTCTGAAACAAACTCTTTTTGTGACGAATATCCACAGAGAACAGTAGAAAGCCGTCAAACGGAGTCAAGTCAACTGCAAAAGTTAATCTTTGGTGAAGAAGGAAAAAACACTTCCTCGTATCCTGAATCCAAATCAAAATATTATTCAAGTTCATCATACCTGATATCTTCACGAGGTCCCTCAAAGGTTGCGTAAAATTAAAGCAGAGTGCAATGACAACTGCAGCCTGATAGGCTGTGTCACACGCAGCAGTTCGACTTTGTGAGGATGCTCTATTTGTGACCAGAGTAAATACTAGATGTTCCTGCAGAAACAACATAGCCTAGGAAAAACACATTTTCTGGCTATTTACAATTTATTTGTACTGACCATAAAACCATACTGAATCAGGATGGTGTTTCTGGGCAAAGGACATGTAAAACATCTTTTATAACGTGATTAAAAATACCTGGTAATGTAACAAATCCTGGTGGCTGTCTGGTATATCATAGTTGGCAACATTTACATGTAAAATTTAAAAAAATCCAATAGTTGTTAGCTAATTAGAAATAGCATAACATATTTGTCAAATTTAGACATGTGTACCACTGGTAATGAATATTATTTTGTGTATAAACAGAATGTTTAACCCAGACCCCATCTGTGCATTCCAGAGTGAGGCCCCAGTCGTAAAACTTGAAGGCACGCTGATAGTAACCCCCCTGCTCTAATTTATGGCTGCACTAGTTAACCCAGAGAGACAATTCAACAGTGACCCTAAATGTAACTGGAGCACATGAAAGTATTCCCACCCCAGTGGATTTCCTGCTCAGTTGTGATGTCAAAGTACATCTTCTGCTGTTTAATTATGATCAATACGTTCCTGACCATAATAGAATCAAAACTCATGTTTAAAAGGAACATATCAGTTACATAACAGAAAATTTAATAGATATTGGTATATTTTCAAAACAGCAAACCTGTACGCTGGTAGGTGCTCAATCGGTTGCCTGAAGGAAATGTTTAACTAATCCCCTGATCCATTTGCCTGGTGCTCAAAACATGGAGAGAAAGAAAAACATGAGGAAAGATGTCATCCAACTGCACATACCATTTTAATAGTTTAGCAGCAGCGCTCGGGCCACATACATATTCCTAGAAATAACTATCTGTGTTTTACCTTAAAGATTGTTGTTACCAGTCTGTGTGGTTCCTGTCATAGATTCAGATTAACATTTGGCAGGTCAGATGAAGATAGGTAGGAACTTTAGACTTTGCATCCAAGGCTTCTATGGGTGGAACATATGAAAGAACACCAGATGCTGCAGACTCTGTTCACAGTCCCAATAGATGTGAGCAACCCTTCCCCCACGTGTTGCAACGGCAGATGCTGTTATTTCTCTGAGGAATACCTCAGTGACAAAGTCTCAGTCCACAACTCAGAATCTGATGGAATATGTGGCTCCAGTGTGTGCTGAAAGTTCATGCAGTCATTTCCCCTGACAGCTCGGGATCTGCGCTGCTCATGCTGCCTTGGCCATCCTTCTCAGGGGTGTAAACATTGTTCATGGGGAGCGTAATCCCCTTGCTGGGGTACTGACCTTTTGGAGGTGAGGTCATGTTAAGATTTGGTGACTCCATGCCAGGCTGACCTGCCAGTGAGGTGAAACAGCCCACAATCACACGGCCAATGTTCAGGACAACCCCAGATGTCAATGGGTACTCTAACAGATCCATCATATCAGCTCTAAATGCTCAGTATGATGCTCCAACATCAAATTGACACTGACCACCATACTGCCATCTGCTTCCATGTCCAGGACCAACAGACCTGTAATTAAATGAAGGATAGAAAACAAAAGGAGGCAACCCCCCCTCCTTGAATTAATTTAGACTGAGGTGAGACCGTCAGGGTTGGAGCACCATGAGATGTAACTGCTGATACATTCACATGTTCAGTCTTTTACTTTCTCTTACTCACTTTCCGTTTTGCTTCCAGTAGCTGTAATTTTAGTAATTTAACTTATGTCTCCTCTACCTCTTGCTTTGTCTTTCTCTCCTACATTTGAGTCAGATGCAAATAGTGTACCAAATGTTTTTCCCAGCGAGCGTATTCACAACCATTCATATCAGGATTTAAGTTCATCAGCTTAGATACTGAAGAGGGTACACCTTTTAACACTACTTCTCTAAATAATTCACCCAGATTGTGCTGATTTGTTTTAGGATCCACACCTTTGTGTTTGATTCATTCCTCTGCGGCCTGATTTATGTATTTCTTCGGTTGCTGTTGTGGAGCCCAATCAAACTTAGGAACCTCTGCTGAAGTGGATAAGGGAAAATGCTGTATAACTGCATCTTCCAAGGAAGAAATTACTAGAGACTATAAAGTTTCATCCTAAAAATGGCTCTAAAATCACCCAGGGCCAGTTTTGTGAAATAATGTAATTCAGCCAGCCACAATTGACCACCAGCAGCAATGCTGGGAAGTTTATCCACCAGAAATTGCACATCACAAAATGAATAAGGAACAAATTCCTCTGCTTCTAAATTACTGTGTAACAGGGGCATCTGCATTTTGGTGGGACTTTGAGAATGGAGTTGCATATAATGAATACTTTGGGGTCCGTCCTTTAATTTTTCCCTTAATACTTTCCGTTCCTGCTCATTTCTGCCGCTCTGCGATATCAGTATCTATAGTAAAATGATACAAACCATTAACATTTGTCATAGATTCCTCAACTTCAACTGCTTCATTTGAGGATAACTCCAAAACTGACTCATGACTAGATGCAGGGTTACCAAAATCTATCAAATCAGCAGCATTGTCCTTTTGCCAAACACGATTAGGCTCCATTTTACATTTTAACCTTTAACGTTTAACTTTTAGTTCTGCTCACTTGTTATTCCCAGACCTACAATGAGCAGAAGCTGTTAGTGGGCTGTTTTCTGCTTTCTTTTGATCAGCCAGATTTAAGTCAGGTGTATTATATCTATATATATCTATTATAACTAGGGCTTTCAAACAATGAAAAAATTGTAATCACCATTTAATCGTAACTTATATTTTATTTCTGAAAGTGTAAAAGCTCATTTTGGCATTTTAATATGCTATTTTGCAATAGATGAAGCTAATTAAAATTATGCTCTTAAAAAAGGTATCTTCCTTTTTTCTTTTTAAGTTGTCACAAACAGATGTTTAATTCTCTTCCAAATTTCCAACAACTTTTTCCCAAATTCTAACCTCTTTCTGACTTTTAGGCTACGGTTTAAAATAAAAGTTGTTCCAAAACTCATCGTCGTCCAGCCGTGTTTTTCTCCAATGAAACTCTTCCATCAGCTGCTGTTCACACTTCAAATCACTTTTCTCTGTTCAAACTTTTCCTGCGCTTCAACAAACATTAATACATCAAACTTTTTTCCCAATGATGTCCAACTTCGCGCTCCATAATGAGCACTTTTCACTACTGTCTCAACGCAAATAGACCAACTCCACAGCATGTCTCCATTGTAAAGTCAACAGCCGCAGGCACACTCTCACTCCCTTGGAGACACACATACACACAGACACAGACCCCCCCTCTATGCACACACACACAGACAGACAGACCCAGACTTAGGAACCGCAAACTCCCGCAAACTCTGCTTCTCTTCCCACTCAATGGATCCCATTTTAACCGAGACAAAATGTTGGACAAGACATGACAAACACAACATGTGGGAATAAGGCTCATAGCACTATCAAACGATGGAGGAGCGAATCGAACAAGCCTTAAAGTTAGAACGGGCTTTTGTAGAATAACCGGAACCGGAAGTTACCATAAGCTAAATAGCATTTTGGCTAGCGAATTCCGGCCCTGACTTTAAAGACTTCAGATTTATTTTTAGTCATAATAAGTAGGCCGGATAACATAAACATTAATATTCCATCAATGTATGAAACCCCTCTGGAGATAACGTGTGTTATAACCATAAAAACACACTCAGATCAATCTGACTTAATTTATTCCCTCATGATGGCCTTAATATCCTGGCAAAACAACATACTCCTATATTTCTAAAAAAAAAAACATGTTTAGCAAATGTTATTATGTGCTTTTCTTTTATCTGGTATTAGATGGAAAATGAGCTGCATGATAGAGCTGATTTAAATTTTAAAGAAGTTTTAAATTACTTTTTTTAAATGAAAATATAGGGCTGTAAATGTTTAACTGATGACCTGGGATGAATTATTTACAGGGAAAGACATAATTATTGTACTTTTTTTATTTTCATGTGAATACTGTCATGGTGCAGTTTTGCCTGCCTGTCTACCCATTGTCTTTTCAGCACTTTCCACCTCTCATGCATCACAGCTCTCACTCCACCTCCTCGTTAATTCCACCTGCCGTTTATAATTATCCCGGACTTGGTACACCTGCCAACACCTCTACTTAAGCTCCCTTCAGTGTGCTCTCCCCTGCCGGGTTGTTATCATCCAAACCTCGTCTTGTCTCGTGCTTCCCATGCCTGCTAACCAGAGCTTCCTACGTCTTCATGTCAGAGTGTCTCACATCTGCTAATCAGAGCTCCCATGCCTGCAAGCAAGAGCCTCCTACGTCTGCTGCTGGTTCTCCTGCTACCCTAGAGCTCCAAGTAAACTCTGCTGTGCTGCCGGTTGAACCTCAAACCCCCAGCGTTCCAAGAACCCTTTCTGCTGCCGAGCTTCTGGCTCCTCCTGGACCTCAGCGCTCTCACGCCTGCCCTGTATGCTCCTTGGCTCTCAGGCTCTCCCTAGACCTACAGCTCAGCACCTGTAGCCCTCCGTCTCTCTCTCTTCAGTCCTCCAGCTCCTGCCATCTACATCCCTGTGCCCCAGCTCAAGTTAAGACCCTGGTTCTCTCTCTCTCCACAACTCATCTTACTTTAATAAAACTCTTAAAAATGTACCTCAGTGTGGTTTTGTCCGGGTTCATCAGAACAGTTCCTGAAAAATACTACATTTATGTTTAACCCAGTTGATTATATATAACATATAACCTTAAAATGGATGTATATTAGTAATTCTCAAAAATGTTGATTGAAATAAAACTGTTTCTGGTTAAAACCATACTAAGTGATAAAATAGGCATGTATCAATTCTGCAAAAACAATCAAACATTTTATTACACAAGGCCTTTTATTATACAAAGCATAGACCTGAGAAAAAAACTGAGGGAGGAAATAGAAAGCCAAAAAAATCACATTAAAATGGATAGAAGAACTTAACACAGACTAGATTTATTCAGTCCAATGAAACACTATGGAAATCAATTGGGTCATACTGTTCATACTGGATCAATGTGTGCTTCTGTGCTTTTTTGTCTCTCTTATTGTGTCTCTGTTCTGTCTTCTGTAACCCCAGTCGGTCGAGGCAGATGACCGTTCATACTGAGCCCGGTTCTGCTGGAGGTTTTCCTTCCCGCTAATGGGTGGTTTTTCTTTCCACTGTCGCTTCATGCTTGCTCAGTATAAGGGATTGCTGCAAAGCCATGTACAATGCAGACGACTCTCCCTGTGGATCTACGCTTCTCCAGGAGTGAATGCTGCTTGTCAGGACTTTGAAGCAATCAACTGGTTCCCTTATATAGGAAATATTTTACCAATCTGTATAATCTGACTGATTTTGACTTTGTAAAGTGCCTCGAGATGACATGTTTCATGAATTGGCGCTATATAAATAAAATTGAATTGAATTGAATTGTTCCTAAAGATCAGATGAAGGCCACTAACATAAAGAATAACAGAAGCAGCTTCCATAGGATTTACTGTGGTAATCATCACCGCTGACACGGACCGTCCAAATCTAGCTATGTGGCAGCTTTTGAAATAGACCACAATGAAATACATGTCCAACACCCAGAAAGACCAAATAAAAGGCTGGAAAAATGTTGAGCATCACCTGAGGCCTTCAGTTGGGGCCAGAAAACTGAGAAGCCTTTCCAAATAAGGTCATCCTTCAATGGGCTCTCAAATGCCACAGATACTCAGATAGAGCAGGGGTCACCAACATGGTGTGGACACCAGGTAGCCCTCAAGGATCTGGCATCTTATTACCTTGGTGATCCTGTGTAACATCAGCAGTTCACTGAAGTCAGCCTTGTGTGGTTTTGGGGTGGGAACATGTGAATGTGACTTTGTGCCTTTCTTTATGTTCAGTTCAGTTTGTTCATTCAGATATTCAAACAAACATAAATACATCCACTGCACCAATGCACAAAACCAACAAAAGTACATATCTGAATAGTAATTGGCAGAAATAAATAGCTTTTATAATTCCACCCCTTCAAAAAGTAAAAGCTTTTTAACATTGTGCAGACTTTTTTTTATTTAAAAACAACACAATCCTCGTGGATTATATTGTGTTTCCCTCTTTATAAACTGTCTCTGAATGTTTGCATGTAATTTTTTTCTGGCCTTAGATAAAATCTGCAACGTTTGGATGTCAAACAAATGATACATTTTCAATCAAATGAATAGCGGATTGGTATGAGCTCATTATCCAGCATCATTAATGAATCTTGCCTTTTTTTGCAATCTGACTATTGGATTTAGTTTTATAGTTGTTGCTCCAAACCTCCACACAATAATTAAATAAGGTAATATTAATGAGCTGTATAATATATGTAGTGATTTTTGATTCAGTAAATATTTTGCTCTGTGTACGATCGTCAAACTTTATGAAACTTAATTTTCAACAAACTTTCAATATCAAACTGTTTAGTTCAAATTTTACTTCATCTGCCTCTTTAAATTTTCCAACAAGGATTATCTTTGTTTTACTCAAATTTAATTATTTATTTCATGTTATTTCAAGTGAACCACTTGTGTAATGAAACAGAGGCAGGGGACCCAGAATTCAACCAGACCAGCAGAGGTTCAGAACAAGCTCTTTAATAACTAACTCAAGGACTGGAACAAAAAAACCAAAAGGGCAGTACAAAAATACTAACAGAGCAACCGGGCAGGTAAGGCGGGAACAGACAGGCAGGGACAGGGTGGCTCAGATCTCTGGAGAAATGGGGAAAAAACTTCACAAGTTAAAACATAAAGAGAATACTTGTTGGAGAAGACTCACCCCGAACTCAACAAGACGACCTGGCACTGATGTCTGGTCTCAACAGTTTATATGGAGGAGGAAGCAGGTGAAACCGGTGAGAGGTGATTGCAGCAGGGGTGGAGTTAGGCAGGTGTGCAGAGTAAGTAATTAGACCAGACATCAGTGCTGAGGCTCAAAACAAGAACAGATCAGAAACCAAACCTAAACTTAAAAGCTGTCAGGACGTTGTTGGGCCTTCTTCACCAGGTGGGAGGTGTCCAGAAGAGGCCAGAGGAGATATGAATGCACAGGAACCTAATGCTGTCCACGCGCTCCACCACCTCCACTTGTATGTAGAGAGGAGTGTGGAAGAAGATTGAACCTTAAAAAAAGAGACAAAGACGAGACGAGACACAACACCTGTAGGAGCCATTTTTCCTTTCCTGTGTTTATCGCCACCAGGGGGCGTATTAAGTTCTGAGTGTCTGATGGGGGATGGGGTTATTTAAGGACAGCCATGATTGTGTTCAGGTGTTGTTAATGGGAAGCAACAGCTTTCTACTGTGCTTGGTTTAGATTGAAGTTGTAATGTTTGTGGATCTAAATGGAAATACTCAGAACTCAGTATACGTCAAACTGAAGATCGGATTACGAATCTTAATCGAGCGCACGTAAAACCAGGGCCTTTCAGAACAACAACCAGTAGCCTAAAATAGAGGATTTTAGCCGCTACAACACCTTCTCTTGGAGACCAGCAGGGGGTTTATTCCAGACTTAGTCACATCTTCATTTCAGCAGAATCCCGACAATATGTGGTAACTCTCATCCTTTAAAGGGACGCAGTATGACGTAAATGGGAACATGATATCTTACTGTGCACATGGACCACTATAGACCAATAGTCTTTCCTCCATAGTTGGAAGGGTGTTTGTGTGGAACATTTGGCAAGTGTGTTCTTCCATTTCTGGGAAATCTTATCTAAACATTCTTATAACAGACCCCTCGATTAATCTCAATGCTTGGCAGATGTTTGGAAAAACAGGAACAGAATGTGGGGATCAAGTTATGGCCAGCTAACCCCTAAATTACCCCTTGCTAAGGAAACCACACAGAGTCTGGAAAACAATGCTTTAACCCTTAGATATCTTTTCAAACCCTACAGGAGCATGTTAAGTCCTCCTGGACCTCCTGTAGTCTATTATTACCTCCTTGGTTTGGCTGGTGTTCAAGATAAGGTTGTTCCTGACTGTGGCTCTACTTGTTTAGATGCTAAGCGTCTACATGAACATTAGGGTAATGTCATCAGTGGACATTCGGTAAATGTAGATAGGAAACACTTTTTCATATATTATTTTCTGAGGATGCTCAGCTGACCTACAGCAGATGTTGTCTACAACTTCAGGATACAAATCCTGAATGCCACTGTTCTGGATGTTTGTAATGGGGATTTGTTGAACTGTATAGCCCTTATGGGCATCTGGTGAAGGATGACTAAAACACTTGACTGAACATGGATGTGAATTGGTTTTCATAAAGTCACACCCAGCACTTATTTGGATCAAGTTGCATGGCATCCACCCATTTCTGCTCCATTAACCATTTAAAGAAAATCCTAGAACATGAACAATATTGGATAGTCTGGGTGTAACAGGAGCCAATCACATAAACTGACAGTAGAGTTGCCTTTTCTCCAAAATGGACAACCAACAATTAAAGGCATTTATAGTCACCCTGTGTGAACGTTTACCATGAACGTTCAGACGGGGTGACCAGATGAGATGAAAAAACTTTAAAGAAAACCAAGGCAAATTTAATGTAAAAAGAAAATCTATTTATTTAAGTAAGGATATGTACAGAAGACAAAAGTAATCACAACTGTCATTGCATCAGTTTAATTGAAGTTTTTTGGAATGTATTGGATGTTCACAATGAAAGGAAATTAAAGGAAAAAACATGAATCTCTTAAATAGCATAAAAACCTTTGCAAGACCCTTGGGTTGTTTAGATCCACATACACATGAATTAAAAAAGCACCAGTTTTTAAGAATCTTTGTCATTTTGTGACCATAATTAAAGCTTTGGAGAGACACCCAAAGTCACACATAACACAGAGACACAAACAGGACATACCATTCAAATGGTAAGTGGACTGAATGTCTATTTTTTCGGGAGTAGATGTTTTGACTGATGATCCAGTATGAATTATTTTCTGGTAAAGACATAATTATTACATATTTCATTTTCTAACGTGAATGGAGTAGTACGTGTATGTATAACCCAGTTTATTGTGAATTTAACCTTAGTTATTTTATATTAGTAATACATTATAGTGTTAATTAGAATAAAATAGTTTCTGGTTAAAATAATATCAGGTGATATAATAAACAGGTGTCATTTGTGCAAAAACAAATAATCAAATATTTAATTATACAAAGGGGGCACCTGAGGTGAGAAAACTGAGGGAGGAATTAAAAAGCTTAAAGAACTTATCACAGAAAGAAATATCCTGTTCTACTTAAGAATGATTGAATATTGAAAAAATAATTGGGTCATATTTTTTACCAAATATCGGAGGAAGGCCACTGGCATAAAGATTAGATGGAGCAAATGGACATAAGATAGCATCAGTTAGCATCAAGCTAGTTAAATCAGTTAGCATCAAGCTAGTTAAATATTTAGTTACCAAACTAAATACTTAGGTATGAACTAAATATTCATGTACAAAATAATTATTTAGGTCTGAGTTAAATATTTAGTTTGTAAATTATATATTTAGTTTGCAAATTACATATTTAGTTTAGAAATTAACTGTTTTGTTTAGAAACTAAATATTTAGTTTCCAAACTAAATATTTCAATTAGAACTGTAACGTTTATAAATATGTGAATGACATGGTGAAAATATGTCTTGGAAAAACTAACTTCCATTTTTTTCTCTTACAACATGCTAAATAACCCAAAGTATTGCAGTTAAAATTTGACTGGGTAACTTTACAAACGGTACCCCATACTCTGTGTCCCCTCTTACAGTTTGAAAAAAATTTAAATGAAATACAAAACATCTAAAACACATGTTGCCAACTGGGCTTCTTTTGAATATATTGGGCTGGAAAAATAGCTTTGGGCAACATGTTGTTTTATGATAGATTTAACAACTCATGTTAGGAGGCTATTGGTAAAACGTTCAAATGTTGCTATTGCAAAATTATTGAGAAGGTAATCTTGTGTGCAGATAATTTGATTGCCTGATTGCACATTTTGTGGGGATCTTTGTTCTGAGATTTTGAGATTTGGTCTTTTTTTTACATTATGTTTGGGCTAGAAAAAGTCAGATCTGGCAGATTTGTAGTGCTGTGTCAATTCAATCAACTCAAAAGCCAAGAAAAACTATTAACAGACGCTCTGATTAACATTAGCACTGATGTCAGGCTAAACACTGACTGAAGTAAACGCTTAGACTTGGAGAGGTAACTACAGCAGCTAGGGAGCACAGGAATCAGAACAAAGCAGTGTTCACTTTTCGATTTAATTACATTTTATTTATATAGCGCCAATTAATGGAACATGTCATCTCAAGGCACTTTCCAAAAACAAATTCAATCAGATTACACAGATTGGTTCAGATTATACAGACTTTTGCTTACAAGCAACCCAGATTTCTTTAATTTGGCTAACTGATTTGGTTCTGTTCCTTGTGCTCCTTAGCTGCTGTAGCTAACCCTCCAACCCTAAACTTTTACTCCAGTGTTGATGTTTCCAACAGAAATTATTATTGCTGGTTCCTGTTTGCTCTTGTTTGCTCAGTTTCCACTTCTTGTATTTAGATATAAGTCTGAATATCCATGCCGCAAAAGCAGCATATACATGCAAGTAGGCTACGGATGTAGTGACCCACCCCCAAAGCCTCTCAGTAGCTGGCTAGCATGTTGCCTTTCTTGCTGTTGCATGATTGACAAATTGAGATAGGAATGACAAAAAATTGGACACTGAGGTAAATTGATTTAACAGGTGGCTTCCTGTTAAATCAAGAATAGAATTTAAAATTCTCCTTCTAACGTATAAAGCCCTTAATAATCAAGCTCCATCATATATCAGAGCTCTGATTACCCCGTATGTTGCTAACAGAGCACTTCGCTCTCAGACTGCAGGTCTGCTGGTGGTTCCTAGAGTCTCTAAAAGTAGAATGGGAGGCAGATCCTTTAGCTATCAGGCTCCTCTCCTGTGGAACCAACTCCCAGTTTTGGTCCGTGAGGCAGACACCCTGTCTACTTTTAAGACTAATCTTAAAACTTTCCTTTTTGACAAAGCTTATAACTAGAGTGGCTTATGTTGCCCTGACCTACCTATGGGGATGTGCTTCTATGGGCTTAGACTACTGGAGGACATCAGGATCTATTTTTCTCACTCTATAGAGTTCTACTGTTCTTCAATTATGCATTGCTTGTCATAATTTCATTTTATAACTTTTTGTTCTCTTTTTTCTTCATAGTAGGTACACCTGGTCTGACGTTCTGTTAACTGTGACATCTTCCAGAGAAGACGGCTCACCCGCTATTACCATCTAATGTAGAACAGATTACTGGATCAATGTGTGCTTCTGTGCTTTTTTGTCTCTCTTGTTGTGTCTGTCATCTGTCAGTCGAGGCAGATGACCATTCATACTGAGCCCGGTTCTGCTGGAGGTTTTCCTTCCCGTTAATGGGGAGTTTTCCTTCCCACTGTCGCTTCATGCTTGCTCAGTATGAGGGATTGCAGCAAAGCCATGTACAATGCAGACGACTCTCCCTGTGGCTCTACGGTTCCCCAGGAGTGAATGCTGCTTGTCGGGACTTTGATGCAATAAACTGGTTTCCTTATATAGGACATTTTTGACCAATCTGTATAATCTGACCCAATCTGTATAATATGATTGAACTTGACTTTGTAAAGTGCTCCGAAATGACATGTTTCATAAATTGGTGCTATATAAATAAAATTGAATTTCAGACCAGGGTGGGGATAAAACTCTTTTTTACACATTATTCAGTGTAAATAAGTATCACCTGATATGTGAAATTTCTAGTGTGAGGAAATTATGTGATTTTGAGACTGGCTCCATTCTACTCCACTCAGCACTATGAGAATCACTGAACTAAGTGTTTTCTTTTCTTTCTAAGATGTTTTTTTTTTCCCTTTTGCTGTACATTTTAACTTTGAAATTTAGCACTTTAACATATTATTTAATCTTTAGTGTGTCTAAAAGCTTTTTTTCTGTTTACTTGTTTAGCCACTGTCACACGTAAATTTCCCCATTAGTAAACAATAAAGGTATTTCTATTCTATTAATCCATAAAGGTATTTATATAAAGGCACTCCTAAGGACCTGCTTCTTGTTGGTTGCAGCAGGTTGAATCTGGTCAGATCTCAGTGTGATCTGGTCTTGTGGCTGTTGATTGTGTTCAAGCTTGTGTTGAGCAAGTAGCTGTTTATTTCTTGTTTTGTGGTGTGCCATCAATAATAACATATAATGAGGAAGTATGTGTGTTTAAGTTTCAGATCCATTTCCACAGTGTTGCCAACTCAGCGACTTTGTCGCTATGCTTAGCGACTTTTCAGGCCCCTCCAGTGACCCTTTTTCAAAAAAGCGAGTAGCGACAAATCTAGCGACTTTTCTTGTGTCACTGGCAACTTTTGGAGACTCTTAAGTGAAAGCACGTATTGTTCTATTTAATACACTGCAATAATCCTGAAAGAAGTGACTTTTGCTGCCATTGACACCTGAATATATGTCAATACATATGTATATAAGTCACTGTGAATGTACATAAGACATCCTCTGCCTTATTTCTATTTTGTATTTTTATTCTTTTTTTTCTTAATCCACTGTACAAACGAGGACACACCGTATATAAACGATGCACCTTGTCCTACTTTTGGCACCTTCTTCTGATTACTGATTACTGAGCCGATGTGACAAGTGAATTTCTCCAATGTGAGATCAATAAAGCCTATCTTATCTCTTATCTCTTGTCTTAGTCCCAAACCATACCTTGGTTATCTTTTTGAGTCAAAGGCAGCTGAGTTCCACCTTGCGCCTGAAGATGAGAATAATGTTTGAAAGCGGTGCGTAGCCTTCACCATCTCCCTCACCAACGAGTTGAGGATGAGACTTCCAGACAACATCAAGGCATTGCAGTACATGTCAGTTTTCAGTGTGGGGGTAACTCTAAAGCACAACAAGAGCCCTGGAGAAATAGAAAAAGTAACCAAGCTCCTTTGGCTTCTCCTCTATAGAGATGGACAAGATTGTTCAGCAATGGCGTGTCATCCATCTTAGTAAATGGAACGAGGCAAAAAACACAATGGGATTCTGGAATGAGATTTGGAAGTTCAGGGATGCAGCTGGTATCAACCCGTTTCAAGAACTTGCCATGGCTGCTGTGTCTGCATTGTCCTTGCCACACTCAAATGCTGATGTTGAGAGAGTATTCAACCAAATGAGTGTGGTAAAGAACAAACTTAGAAATCGGATGTTTTTGCAGACACTGAACTCCATCCTATACATCCGATATGGATTGAAGCTGTCTCGTGAGGCTTTTTACGAGCACCAGCTGCCTGATCATGTTTTGCAGCTTTTTGGCACATCAGCTGCTTACTCATTTATGTCAGCTCCCTTACTTGCTGAACCTTCCATAGAGAGCCTTGACCAACAGAACACACTCTTTCTGTGAGCAGGCAAGCACAGCCTGTGTGTGTGGAGGGAAATCTTATTAGTTAAAAAAAATTAAAATAAGATAAGATAGGCTTTATTGATCTCACGTTGGAGAAATTCACTTGCCACATCGGCTCAATAGTCAGTCAATAGTCAGAAGAAGGTGCCAAAAGTAGGAAAAGGTGCATCAGTTATTTACAGTGTATCTTCATATATACAGTGGATCAAAAAGAAAATGAGTAAAAATAAGAATAAAAATACAAAAGAAATCGGAGTAGGCAGATGATGTCATATGGACATTCATGGTTATATATATATATATATATATGTAACCCAGGCTTTCCCTCTTTAAACCTGCAGCTGGTAGAAGACACCCTATGGACTCTGCGTTGTGTTTTCTTTTGGGTGAAGGTGGGATGTGTTCCGTGCAGAAGAGGAACTGGACACAGGGCTCTTAGTTGTGGGGAGACCTTGGCGCGTTTATTTCGTCCACCTTACAGGCAGTAAACACACTGTCAGCATTCAAACATTTTCTTTTTTACAAAATATTCAAACATCACAAATACAAAATGCAATTTGTATTTAACTGGCAAACTGACCAAATAGAAATAGCTCCATATTAATGTAAAATATATTTTACACCGGGCTAGCAGAGCTGCTGCTTACCTTACAGGCAGTAAACACACTGTAAGGAATACAGCGTTCGCGCACAAAAAAATCCCCTGCACTACGGTGTCCCCAGCAGGACAAACATGTTAGAATTGCGGTAGTGCCAGGAATAGCAGAAAACAGCACCCCCTTTTGGAACATTTATGCACCGCTTTACATCTACCCCTTCTTTATTTGATGGCGTCTCTGCCATCAAACAAAACAGAACATGAAAAGAATTAACTGAAAGAGCCCTAAACAGGCTTTTCATCAACAATAAAATGTACTGCTCAGATTTATCTTGTATGATATGTATGGTTGTGTGTCTTTGAGTGTTTATGTGTGTCTTTGAGCTCTCTTTGCCTTTTCCCTCTGCCACAGCTTCCATCCTCTTTCTATCTTCTGCTGCTCCTCTTCTGTTTTTGTGACCCTTTCTTCATACGACAACTTTTTGGGAGGACGTCTGGCCCTGGGTGGGTTTTTTCTTGGAATCCCACTGCTCTGCAGTGAATCTGAAATGCCATGGGATGCATTTTCTCCTGCCTTATCCCCTTCCTCTTGGCTGGCTTGTTTGTCGTTTTGGTTCATTTCTCCAAGCTGCAGAGATGGTCCAGTTTCCTCCATGCTGACTGCCTCTGCATTCTGTTGCAGGTCTGTTTCTAACCTTGTCTCATTCAGATCTAAATCTGATTCCTCCTCCTCAGCTGTAGGTTTGTCCTCCTCCTCTACCGGGATAAACATGCACTGGGTAAGAAGGTTTCTGTGAACCACTCTTTCTGGGCCATCATCCTCCGGTTGTACCACATACACTGGTATTTCAGGCTGTTTCTTCACCACAATATATGGACATGGCTCCCACTTGTCTCCGAGCTTCTGTCGTCCTTCCACATGACATATTTTGACCAGCACCCGGTCCCCTGGGCTGAACACTTGATCATTTGCTTTTTGATCATAGTACTTCTTTTGTTGTTCCTTGGCAATCCTAGAACTGTGATTAGCCTGTGCATAAGCCTCCAGCAGGCAGTCATGGAGTGTCTGCACATAGTCACTGTAGCCCGCTTGGTTACTTGAGGTTGAGGTCCCAAACACCAGATCCACTGGAAGTCTGGGATGTCTCCCAAACATTAAATAGTATGGAGTGTATCCAGTTGAGTCATGTTTTGTGCAGTTGTAAGCATGGGTCATGGCATCCACATATTCATGCCACCTGGGCTTTAGGTGAGGTGGCAGAGTTCCCAGCATATTCATTAGGGTCCGGTTGAACCTTTCAGTGGTCCCATTGCCCTGTGGGTGATATGGAGTGGTGTGAGTCTTAGTGATGCCAGTGATCTTGCATAGTTCTTTTACAATTGCACTCTCAAAATTGCGTCCTTGATCTGCATGGAGCTTTGCTGGAAAACCGAACCGGCAGAAGAAATTCTTCTACAGAACCTTGGCTACAGTGCGTGCTTTTTGGTCTTTGGTGGGATAGGCTTGAGCATAACGAGAAAAGTGGTCGGTTACAACGAGTACGTTTTCAATTCCCCCCTTTGACTTTTCCAGGCAGAGAAAGTCTACACACACAAGCTCCATGGGGGCATTGCTGTGGATGCTGACCAGAGGGGCTCCAATACTGCTTGTGGGGGTCTTTCTAAGACAACATCTTTCACACTGCTCACATCATGATTTGACTTCATGGGACATATTTGGCCAGTAGAATCGCTCTCTTATCAGCTGTAGAGTTCTCTCAAAGCCTAAATGACCTGAATCATCATGCAGAGCAGTTTTAGCCACCACCCGCAGCTTCTCTGGCAAAATGAGCTGCTCAATGTGTCCTCTTTGCCCATCTGTGATGCATCTGTATAGGATGCCATTTCTGACCACCAACCTCCTCCACTCTTTTATGAGAAGGCTCCCATGTCTTCCCATGCCGATCCTCACGCTTCGAGGCGGTTTTTTGTTATTATTTTTGAAATACAGAACTTGGCCAATAATGGAATCGTCTTTCTGTTCTGCACGGATTTCTTGAATTGTCATTGCTGGAAGTGCATCCGTTCCCACATCCAAATACAGCTGATTCACTGTTGGAATAACACAGCTATCTGGCACCTTTGAAACTGCAGTGTTGTCGAATGTATGCTGGGGCCCTGGAGGCTTTGATTCAGTGACCCTGACATGATGAGGGCATGACTGTAAGGTCTGTGTGACTTCTTGGTTGGACATGCGTGAAAGAGCATCAGCATTTGCATTGTTCTGTCCCCTTCTGTATTGGATGTCAAACTCAAAAGACGATAGCTGGGACACCCATCTCTGCCCCGTGGCGTCAAGTTTGGCTGTCGTCATAACATATTTGAGGGGATTATTATCAGTCAAGACAGAGAAACAACGTCCATATAGATGGTCGTAGAACTTGTCTGTGACAGCCCACTTGAGGGCCAGAAATTCCAGCTTGTGTGCTGGATATCTGGTTTCAGGTGGGCTTAAGCCTCTGCTGGCATAAGCTATGACCCTCTCAACCCCATTCTGAACTTGAGCCAACACAGCACCCAGTCCCTCCCCAGAAGCATCAGTCTGCAGCACAAAAGGTAGGTTGTAGTCTGGATAGCCTAGTATTGGCGCTGTCACCAGTCTATCCTTTAAATGCTGAAATGCCTCTTCGCACTCATCAGTCCACAGATATGGTTGCTCAGAATCAGTGTGTTTATGGGTCTTTCTCTTTTTCTTTCTGGGATCGCCAGAGGTGAGACGGTACAAGGGAGCAGCCAGCGTGGAGTAACCTTTCACATAGCGTCTGTAGTACCCTGCAAATCCCAAAAATTGCAGGACCTCTTTACGATTAGTGGGTGTTTTCCAGTTCTTAACCTTGCTGATCTTCTCTGGATCTGTCTTGATTCCCTCCGCAGACACAATGTGGCCCAGATACTGTACCTCTTTCTTCACCAACTGACACTTTGAGGGTTTTAACTTCAAACCATGTTCTTTCAGTCGATCAAAAACCAGCTGGAGGCGTTCCAGATGCTCCTCAAATGTTTTGGAAAATATTATGAGGTCATCAAGATAAATGAGCAGGTGAGTGAAATTCAGATCCCCAAAACAGCACGTCATGAGCCTCTGAAACGTTGACGGGGCATTCTGGAGCCCGAATGGCATTCTGTTGGCCTCAAAAAGCCCCATGGGCGTGCTGAATGCAGTTTTGTGTTTATCATGCTCTGCCACTTCCACTTGCCAGTACCCTGATGTAAGATCCAGTGTGGAGAAGTATTTAGCTTGCCCCAGTGCCTCCAATGCTTCTTCAATTCGTGGCAGAGGAAATGCATCGCGTGTGCTGCAGGAATTCAGTTTTCTGTAATCAATACAAAGCCTTATCGACCCATCTTTTTTTGTAACAATCACAACTGGTGATGCATATGGGCTTTTACTCTGCCGGATAACTCCTGCAGCTTCCATCTCTGTCAGTAGGTTCCTCACCTCTTGCCACTGAGAAGGGGGAATCTTACGATATGGAAGTCGAAATGGCTTTGAGTCTACAAGAGGGATCTCATGCTGCACAGTCTTTGTATGGCCATAATCCATAGAATTCTGGGAGAAGACATCCCCATTTTTCTCCACCAATTTCCTGAGGAGAGCACGCTGGTCTTCATTTTCCACTGCTGCTCCAACCAGGTCCACCTCAAAACCAGCCACCACTTGACCCAGGCTCAGACACGGCTCTTCTCTCATTTCACTTTGATGTTTGCCTCCTTTTGTGTCAGAGGATTCAACCACTTTGTCCACCAAGAAAGCTGTGGCAAGCTGAGTGTTGGGCTTAATTGTGATGTTTTTCTGGGACATATTCATGACTCTGACTGGAGCATATCCCCTCTTTACATCTGTGAGAACTTTAGCCACAAGTAGGTCTTGGGGGAGGTGGGGGGAAGAAGGGCTTTCAATCAGTGCTGTATAGATTTTTTTCTGAGGGCCCGCCTTAATCTTACATTTCACATCCACCTCTTTACCGCTAGGGATACAGATAGCCCGACCAGTGAAGACAGCGGGGCCAACCATGCCGTGCATCTGATCTTCTTCTGTGTTTTCAACCTCCATCACAGCAGAATGCCATTCTGGATGGCTTTCTTTTATCCTGTGGAGGAACTCAACACCGTAAACTTCTTGTAGGCGACTTTTAGATGCACGGATGACATTGGTTCCGATGAGCAGAGGCACTGAGGAGCGATATTCAGAATCGGGGACAACAAATGTGGGGACAGTCATAAAGTCCTCTCCAAAGACCTTAAGTTTGATCTGCAAGACACCATAATAAGGCACATTTTGAGCAGCAGCACCTTCTATAGTTATTTTTGATGGCTGCAGATTCTGTTTTTGAAGGTCTGGGTGGTTGTGCCAGAAGCTACGGGTGATGCTTGTGATTTGAGATCCAGAGTCAATCAGAGCCCTGCATTTAATGCCATTTATCTCCACTTCTCCCTCATTTCTTGGGCCCACCAGAGGGGTTCCCTCTGCTCTCTTAGCATTGCCTTTATCATCTGGGTGTGGGGCTTCCTGCTCGCCCATGGTTGCCCCTGCTACCATGGGCTTTAAGCGTTTAAACCCTGAGCTGGGTGCATGCTGGTTTCCTCTGCCGAGGTTTCCCACTGAGCGAGGAGAGTCCCAGTGGAGGTGGAGTCAGGAAGTACTGCTCGACAGAATCTAGCTATGTGTCCTCGATTTCCACAGCGATGACAGGTAACACTTGAACTGTGGCTTGTGGAACGTGCTGATGAAGGAGACGTGTTAGGGAGTAATTTAGAGGATTTTATACTCACTTCCAGTTTGGACAGCTTGGCCATTTGCTCTTCTTGGTTAAGAGCTAATTTTCTGACAATCTCCGTCAGTTCAGAGAGCTCGGAAGTGCATCGTTTTCCTTCCACATTCCCAGCTGAGCTTTCTGAGGTCATCTGCACCTGAGTAAATGTCTTCTTTATTTTATTTTGTGGCTGAAACTTGTTTGTTTCTCTTGCCATATTTCGCAACTCAGTCTGCAGTTCTCTAAAACTCAGTAACATGGGCTTCATTGGAGCTATTCGTGCATATACCTGTTCATCTATCAGCCCTCTCAGAAACTGGCGAGTCAGTTTACTATCTCGATCTGGAAAGGGCCTACCACCCCTCTGGTTTTCTTCCACAGCTCGCAAGGTTGCCTCCAGCGCTATGGCATACGAGCAGGCTGACTCACATGACCTCTGGCTCCGCTCATAAAAGTCAGCTAAAGGATCTAACAAGCCCTGAGTATCACTGTATTCTGCCCTCAGTTCGTTAAATGCCTTCTCGGGGGTCTGGTCACTTGGGGGGAGGTTGAGAACCAGTTTCCTGGCCTCTCCACTGAGGTGTCGAACCACTGTGGAGAAGCGAAGATGTGCGGGGAGGTCAATGGCATCCAACAGGTATTGCATATCACGGATCCAGTCTTCCACCAGCATCTTACTGTCTGCATTACCAGTAAAGACTTGCACATTCTTTACTTGGTGAGTCTGCAGGAAACCACCATATATTGCTTGGGGGAGGCGTGGACCGATGGTAGTCCTCCCAGAGTCATCTAACTGAGGGTCAGGTTGGTATGCATACGAGGCCATGGCAGCAGGTGGGGGTCGAGGAATGTATGAGGCAGCTCCTGAGCGGTCATATGTGTTCAACTCCAATGCGTGCGGCTGCATGTGCTGTGGTGCAACGGCCTGTTCAGGCCCAACGTGGTTGGGGGCTCCATATGAGGCAAACTCGGAACTAATTAAAGCCGGATTGGGGGCCCCGGTGTTTGCAGCGGGTATATTTTGTGTTTGTGCTTCCCCCTGAGTGCGACCCTGATAAATAGGTGCAACAGATTGAGAGAGCTGGAATGTGGGTCTAGGCTGGGAGCCCGCAATGGACTGTGCAGCAGCACCAGGATTACTGACATTCACAGCTGATGAGGCCCTGAAATTTGGTGCATGGGTCTGAGTAATTGGGTAACGGCTGCCCGTTACTGGGGGAAGCGGAGCAGCTGAATAGCTTGCCATTGGTGGTATTTGAAGGCCTACCTGGATAGTCTGGGAGTGCGGGGTGGAATGTAGGTGGTCTGGGTAGGTGTGGATGCTGTGTCCCAAAAGCTGCCCTGTCTGGTTATCAGCCCCTGGAAGTTGTGTGCTGGGTTGCTGTGCTAACTGAGATGCATTTTGGAATGCCATGGAATAGCTTTGATGACCAGGGTGGGATGGTGCGGCTGGGGCAGTAGGAGGAGGAAGAGGAGACGGTTGTGGAGGGCCAGGGTACTGGTCACTATAGAAAGACAAAGGAGGAGGAGAAGGAGTAATCTGCCCTTCACATGCCCATGGCTGCGGTTGTGTGTGACCTGGAATGGCACTGATGTTATTTTGCTGGGGTCCTGCGAGAGATCCTGGGCTCAGAGGCTCAACTGAGTAATTATGCCACATATTTGTCTTTTCTTTCTTTTACTCCTAGGTATAATTATGGGCACAACAGATCTTGTGTCTATGTTTGTAAAAGTTCACTGTAGTGTTCTTTGTACCAAATAACAGCAAAAGAATTCAACACACTGCTCAGCACATCTTATACATTTAAAAGAGTGTAAGAAAATGAAAGTGTCACAACAACAGGTATTAATATTCAATACTGAGTCACCACGACCCCTTTCAATGGCTGGCTGGAAAGGGTTTTTTTTTTTTTTTTTTTTTCTTTTTTCACATCACTATCATAGAACAGATTAACACCACATTTTACTCAAATCTTTAAAGAATACACTGGAAATGTGATTCTGGCACAGTCAACCAAAATGAATTTTTTTTTTTTTTTTTTTTTTTTTTTTTCAAACAAAAAAAAAAAAAAAAAAATCCCTTACAACCTGTTGGTCTCCAAGAACCACAATCCGGGTCACGGCACCAAGATGTAACCCAGGCTTTCCCTCTTTAAACCTGCAGCTGGTAGAAGACACCCTATGGACTCTGCGTTGTGTTTTCTTTTGGGTGAAGGTGGGATGTGTTCCGTGCAGAAGAGGAACTGGACACAGGGCTCTTAGTTGTGGGGAGACCTTGGCGCGTTTATTTCGTCCACCTTACAGGCAGTAAACACACTGTCAGCATTCAAACATTTTCTTTTTTACAAAATATTCAAACATCACAAATACAAAATGCAATTTGTATTTAACTGGCAAACTGACCAAATAGAAATAGCTCCATATTAATGTAAAATATATTTTACACCGGGCTAGCAGAGCTGCTGCTTACCTTACAGGCAGTAAACACACTGTAAGGAATACAGCGTTCGCGCACAAAAAATCCCCTGCACTACGGTGTCCCCAGCAGGACAAACATGTTAGAATTGCGGTAGTGCCAGGAATAGCAGAAAACAGCACCCCCTTTTGGAACATTTATGCACCGCTTTACATACATATATATATATATATATATATATATATATATATATATATATATATATATATATATATATATATATACATACATACATATGTATGTATACATACATATGTATTGACATATATTCACTTGGTGATAGCAGCAGAAGTCACTTCTTTCAGGATTATTGCATGGGTTATAGCACAATGTATTAAATAGATTATTGCACATTAATTATTACAGTTATGGTTACAGTTACAGTGCAGCATTGTATTGGAGGACCTGTACGCCTCCAGGACTCTGAGGCGTGCAGGGAAGATTGTTGCTGACCCCTTCACCCCAGTCACAGACTATTTCAGTCACTTCCCTCTGGCAGGAGGCTGCGGTCCATCAGGACCACAACCTCACGCCATAAGAACAGTTTTTTCCCATCTGCTACCGGCCTTATTAACAAGGCCAAGAGCCGCCTGTGACACTGGACACTGTCTCTCTCCCCCGTTCAGGATTTACAAGCTTCTGCGTTACATTAACGCACAGTTTACTGAATGTATATTACTTCTGTATATATATCGATTTTATTCAATTTTACTTTATTTTATTGTATTCTTATTTCTGTCTGCACCATCATCACCAAGTCATACTCCTTGTATGTGCAAGCCTACTTGGCGATTAAACTTGATTCTGATTCTGATTATAATCTGATAGCAGCAGGGATGAATGACCTGTGGTAGCGCTCCTTTTTACAGACAGGATGTCTAAGTCTTGCACTGAAGGAGTTGCTCAGCTCGTCTACAGTCTGGTGCAGGGGGTGGAAGGTGTTGTCCATGATGGATGTGAACTTGGACAACACCCTCCTCTCAGCCACTTCCTCCACTGAGTCCAGAGTGCAGCCCAGGACAGAAGTGGCCTTCCTCACCAGCTTATTCAGTCTCTTTCTGTCCCGCTCTGCACTGCCAGGAGCCCAGCAGACGACAGCGTAGAGGAGGGCTGAGGCCACCACAGAGTCATAGAAGGTCTTAAGCAGAGGCCTGCTCACTCCAAAGGACCTCAGCCTCCTCAGGAGGTGGAGCCGGCTCTGGCCCTTCTTATACAGGGCGTCAGTGTTGTGAGTCCAGTCCAGCTTATTGTTGACGTGAACACCCAGGTATTTGAAACTCTCCACAGTTTCTATGTCCTGCCCCTGGATGTTCACAGGTGAGTGAACATCCAGAGGCAGGATGTTCACTTCCCTGCAGTCGCTAGCAGGACTAGTGACTTTTAGCACAGCCAATAGCTACTTTCCTTACTGAGGAGTTGGCAACACTGCATTTCCATGTTAAATATAGTAGGTGTTTACAAATGTGTAAAAGATGTAAAATTGTTTGAATATGCAGCTGTTTAGAAAGTATACCTAATAGTTATACAGCAAAACAAAATGTGCCACCAAAAAAAGGGCACACAGTCTAAAATTGCATAGGACCACCTTCAGTTTTATCACAACATGCATTTGCTGTGGCAACGTTTTAATTAGCTTCTGCAATTTCACAAGATTTATTTCCATAACATTTTCCCCAAGATCTTGCAAAGATGATGATAGAATCTGTCTGGTGTGCAAAGCTTTCTCCAGCCCATCCCAAAGATTCTGAATGGGATTAATGTCTGGACTATGTGGTGATGATTCAAGTGGAAATTATGTCTCCTGCTCCCTGAACCACTCTTTCACAATTCCAGCCCGATAAATCCTGGTATTATCATCTTGGAATATGCCCATGCCATCAGGGAAGAAAACATCCATCGTCATTCAGTATATTCAGCAGACTTCCTTCATTCTGAACCTTGACCTGTCCAGCTGCAGCAAACCCCAGATCAGAGCACTGCCCCTACAGGCTTCTTCAGTAAATGGACCGAACTTTTATATAAGCGCTTCTCCAGTCATGCTGACCACCCAAAGCGCTGTACACTAGAGTCACATTCACCCAATCGCTCTCACTAAAGCGAACACATTTATACACCGAGACGTTTATACAACCTGGGGTTAAGTGCCTTGCCCAGGGGCACATCAACATGTGGCAAGGGGAAGCTGGAATCAACCCCACAACCTTCTGATTGCCAGACAACTACTCAACCCATCAAAACTCTAGGCATGATGGGTGCATCGCTTTCAGCCACATTTTTTCCTTGAAGATGATGGGTCCCCACTTTCTTTCCAGTTTTTAATAAAGCGTTCCACAGTTCTTAGCCCAATTTTGATCGTTTCTGCAGTCTCCTTAGATGTTTTCTCTGCATGCCAATGCCAATGATGTGACCCTTCTGAAACAGACTGATATATTTTCCACAACCACAGGATGTTTCATTCAATGTTGTTGTTTAAGAAATGAGAGAACTCATTGCACCAGTTGGGTTCCATGACTTGTTGCCAGCTGAAACATGATCATCCATGCAGTAATTATCCAATGGGAGGATCGTTCCTATTTAATTAGATAAATCCAAGTGGTGACTTTTTCTTGGCCAGGCAGTGTAAGTGATTTTTTTTTTCATTGGCCTAATGTGGAATCTCTTAATATTCATGTTTTATTTTGCAGAGAGTGACCCCTGTGCAGTGTACTCGGCTGTTAAGACAAATCATGTTACTTATGGAGAGATAACCATCAGAGAAAACAGGAACTGAGGTAACGTTGTTGTAAATTTATCTCTCTTCACAGAGAATAGTTTTTCTGCTGAACTTTTGGTGATGTCTCGTTCTAAATGATAAAACTATTATTTGTACCAAAAATAAGCAACATAAATTAAGCACTTCAGCCAAATCTAACCTGTTTGGGAGGAGTACATTTTTGAAAAACATGCAGAACCACCGGTTCTGCATGTTTTACCGGTCGATCTACGTTCCTACCCTCATCTATGGTCACGAGCTTTGGGTCGTGACCGAAAGAACGAGATCCCGGATACAAGCGGCTGAAATGAGTTTTCTCCGTAGTGTGTCTGGGCTCTCCCTTAGAGATAGGGTGAGGAGCTCAGTCATCCGGGGAGGACTCAGAGTAGAGCCGCTGCTCCTCCACGTCGAGAGGAGCCAGTTGAGGTGGCTCGGGCATCTGGTCAGGATGCCTCCTGGACGCCTCCCTGGAGAGGTGTTCCGGGCACGTCCCACCGGGAGGAGACCCAGGGGAAGACCCAGGACACGCTGGAGGGACTATGTCTCCCGGCTGGCCTGGGAACGCCTTGGGATTCCTCCTGAGGAGCTGGCCCAAGTGGCTTGGGAGAGGGACGTCTGGGCCTCCCTACTGAAGCTGCTACCCCCGCGACCCGACCCCGGATAAGCGGAAGACAACGGACGGACGGACGGACGGATGCAGAACCATTTTTTATATCTGAAAATAAAATAGTGTCCAGAACACCCCCATGGCCAACATAAGACTTATTTTAACGGGGGTCACCAAAACATCACCTCCAGCCTCAGTTTTAAGAAGGATGGTGGGGTGTGCTTGTTGGCATGACTTTCTTTAGCTCTGGCCAGGCTCCACTACAGTTCAGCAGGTGCTGCTGTTTTTTATTATGTTCTGTTGCAACATTTCAACTATTCGATATAAATCAGCTTTATATAACCGTGAACTGTGTGTGTAAATTTTAGATTGCCAACAGTGACTATGTCAGGTGGTTTTACTGTAAGTGTCCATATCTCCAGGTAGTTCTATATACCTATATTGAAATGCTCAAAAAGATTTATGATTAGATTATTAAAATAGACATTTATGATTGCTTCTCTTGAGTGAAACATATCAAAAATTTACTCTAAGGACATTTAAAAACTGTTTTGACTTTAGTCTGTAGTATCTTTTAGAAAAGGCAGTCATATCTTAAGATCTAAAAACAAAAACAATTTATATGTCAATAATAAAAACTAAAATCTGAATGAAGACAGTGGGATTAATAAATAATAAGGTACTAGTAAGGGAAAAACAAAGTGTATTATCTAATTAAAAAATACAAGTTTAAAAACATTTCTAAAATGGGATGAGATTTGAAACGTAGAAGAGATTAGAGCTTGCAAATGTTGGGAAGGAGAAAGCTCTAGAGAAGAAGCAGAAGGACTGAAGTCTGGACCTTCAGACTCTTCAGACTCATCCCTCGGAGAGATGGAGCAAAAGTCTGAATGACTTTAGATGTTAGAAGGATTGATTGGGAGAAAATTAAGCTGCAGCAGAGAGGAATGATTAAACGACTCTCAAGATTAGTGTGTATATTAGCATCATGACATTATTGAAGACACAAATAGGTCCATAGTAACAGTCATACAAATAAATAAGCATGATTAGAAACAATAAAATTACAATACATATAAATCAATTAAAAAAAAAACTACAAACATACAAAAAGACTAAAACGCTGATGGTTCCAAACCTTGAAGTTATACTTGACTGAACTTTGTGCAGGATTCATCAGAGAAGATTATTTATGATGCTTTTTGTGTTGAAGTATTATTTTATGCTTCCAGGTTTGATAATTTTGTTTAAATTCTTTTTTCCAGATATTCCACAAGAACCAGATGTCTAGCCCACCACCCAGCTCTCAGCTCACTTCCCCATATCCAAACATCAATCTAAAGATATTGTTCTACATGTTTGTGTCATACTTTGTAGAAAATATGTTCTACTCCAAACATGTTTTATTTTTAAATGTTTTTCTGTAGACCTTCTAAAATTAAGTATTACTTGCACAGATTCACAGATTCTCTCAATAATGACATATCTCTCAGTTTTATTGCCTGCTTTTCCCGGCTAAAGAACTATTGCTCCACCTAGTGGCCATTTCTTTTAACCATTTAATTATATTTGTATTGCTCATAAAAACATTTATGTCTATATAAACTATTATAGGATGTTTCAAAATAAAGGTTGGCCTTATTTCTAATCAAGAAATGCTGAGATATTCCTTTTTGCTAAATCACATAACCCACTTTTCCACCTTCATTTAAATGCACCACGGATCTATGAGGAACCCCAGGAGCATAAAATATGGCTGTGTCTGAAAGGTTACAATTGGTAAGAACATTTCAGCTAAAGCCTTGACAAGTGCTGTCTGAATAAGGAAAGATGTTGGAAAAGGATCCTGTGTGCTTCCTATTGTAGCTCCCTTACTGGCACTAAAGAGCTATAAGGAATCCCACAATCCTTTGCGTGACAGGATGTATAAGCACAGCCAACATTTCCAAAAATGTCCAGAAAGACATTAACACCATTATGGTTTAAGTGAAGTGATGCTAGATCAATCAGTAATGCTAGTACTATTTCAGTGACATTATTGCTTCATGTTTACTGTCTGTCACATTTACGCTCCGTGTTTTGGTCTGTGTAATGGAGAGCGTCGGCGGCTCCTTACATTTGTCTTACTTTTGTTTTTCATTGCTTTTGTTCGGAAGGCTGTAGGCCCAGACTATACTAGATTAATTAATGTGCGTTTCTGTGACAAATGAGGTAAAGGCTGTCCAAAATTGTCACATTAGTCCAAAGCTCATTTGCTCCCCACAATAGAGTTCTATTTGCTGACCTCATGAAAGGTCAAAGAACAGGAGCTAGGAGCTATAATTAGAACATACCAGATAAAGTCTCTAAACCCATCGTGCACTTGTAAAATGATCTAGTTTTAACTGTATCAGGTGATGCGTTCACACGTATTTAATGATTTGTATGAAAAGTGGCCTTTTTGAAGTAATAACCATCACATATGTAATGCTGAAGATAAACAAATCTTACTGGTAATTCTTAATTTTTGTGCAATTTGTAATTGTGTGTAAATTTATTTTATATTCATACCTATTTGTACTAAAGGCACTTCTATGTTCAAGCTTAAATCTGGACTAGATGATACATTTTTGTTGGTGATAGAATACTTCTAGGATAATTTTAAGACATGAAAGTCTCAAAATTACTTTAATGTTCCATGTTGAAAAAGAGCTTTTATATTTTTGCAGGATTTTGAGCTGTTCCAAATGGGTATTTGTCTACACGGCAGTGTCATGGACAATATTTATTGGTGTGTATGTGTTAGTGATAGGGGAAGTGACTGTAGTGCGAGTGGGAGTGTGTGCACAACTGTGACCTGGCCCCAATGATCGCTGCAGTCAAAACAGCCCTCTCCAGTTAGGAATAACTGCATTGCAGTGTGGGCGTTCCTACTGTTCATTATTACCGGATGTGGAGTGGAACCACTGATATGACGTCATTTCCTCAATTATTATTTTTTTTTCCCCTTTATTTTTGATTTAATCAAATAAAGCATACTTTACAAAACCTTGTAAAGGTTCACAAAAACTGGAAAACTGCAATAACGACGGTGAACACAATAATAATGGGTTACAGTAGGGTTTTGAATGCCCCACACGCATATTTGTCCTTTTTGTGGCACTAAACTTGAGAGCAGATTTTATTTTCAACTTTGCTGGGCTTTCTTTCTTTTTCTTTCTTTTCTTTCTTTTTCTTTCTTTCCTGTCTTTCTTTTTCTTTCTTGTCTTTCTGCAGCACAATGTCCAGTCCCATATTCGCACAGATCTTGTTCTACCTGGGATTACATGTGATGAAAACGATGCAGCTGTGTGACAGAAGCAGAGCTGTCAACTCCACATTGGGGCTTGATTTTTTTCTAAAGTCCCTGGTAAATTTCGTGAGTTTCGTTTTTTAATCTTGCAATCTTGATTTTTGAAAATGCAGTCGCAAATTTGGGCTGTTTCTCCAATAGAAGCCCTTATCCTGACAGGACGGGATAATCCTCTTTATCGCACTGTACAACAGGACTCTGTTGCTTTCTACTGTCAGCGTGAGCCGGTTAACATCTGTCTGCATACAGCACCGTAATTATTCCAAATCACATGTGGTCCCTAGGTAAACTAATGCCGTGCGAATAGGGCGATGTGTTAAACAAAGATAAATACTCTGAAGCAACACTTTTTGACTTTTCATTACTTTTTTCCTATTCAGCAGCACAAATATCACATTTAAACCAATCAAAGTTGTGCTATAAATAAGAGTATACCATAGCCCTATGTACATGGTAGGGATTTATTGATTTGCCGCCCAATGATCTCGTTTTTGGTGTTATGGAAATGGTCACCTTAGATTACAGTGACAAGAACCACAAGGAACGTTAAAGGGATTGGAGTAAGTAACTAAAATGATATTTAGACATGTTTGTGGATTTTTTTTTTTTTTTTGCAGATGCAGACTTAACAACTTTCAGCAAGGAGTAATACAATTTCAAATTATTAAACAAAATATCAAAACAAGGGGGAGAGTCTTTCCACTTAAAGATTTCATGCATTATTTGGAACTACTTAGGCATATTTAGTTTACTTTACTTTAAACAATTGTTTCATGTCCCACACAGCTAACATGAAACAATTGTGCTAAAGTAACTATGCTGAAGTAGATGTAAATGTGCATATCTTTTTTCAGTGAACAGCAGTATGTAATACTTAGCTAGCAAGAAAATCATATATAGCTACCACATCAGACGTTTGACTATCTTAGGGTTTGACTATCAAGACCGTCAATATAGTACACAATATGGTTGATTGAAATCTAGAATATTGGTCATTTTCAACGTAATGATTCTTTGATGTCTCTCCAGAATGTATTTGAGATAGGACAAGTAAAAATGTGAATCAGCAGGACAATCACAGAAGGCAAATCCAGTAAGAATGAAGAAGATGGAGGGAAAAAACACAAGTATTGAAGTGATCAAATCAGCGAACAACACACAGACACTGTCTGACCTCTCACAGGGGATTGAAAGAAGTTTGAGACGTTCTTCCACTGATGTTCGGCACACGATCCACAATGCAAAACCCACAAAGTCAGCAAAAGGTATTTTTACCTTCTTAAAACTTTTTTTCACATAGTAAATCATTTTTTAGATTAGGTTGAAAGTAGAATTAACAGCTTTAGACAAGTGAAATTCGTAATTTATACAGGGAAGGCTAATTTTAGCATGTAGCATAGATAATTATTTCCCTGCAGGGCACTATTAGATGAAAATAGAAAAGTAGAAAACATGTATATTTGATAAATGTATTTTATTCTGAAACTTTGTTATTTTAATCATACAGATCCACGTATCTATTTGCAACATATTGCTGTCCCCTGTGCTCATACAGTGCCGATGAGTCGTACAAGGTACAGAATCATATAAAACAAAAACTGCTATGGCTCAACATAACGGTATGTAAAACTACACTTGAAAAATATAAAATATTTTTTTACATACTTATCAGTTTTCTACGGAAGCGTATTGCATTCACCAAAGAAAAAAAAAATCAGACAGCTTATCTCAGAATTACGAGATCAGGATCTCATCATTATGACATCTTATCTCACAATTATGACATCTTATCTCGTAATTATGAGATCTTTTCTCATAATTACGAGATAAGACGTCATAATTGTTGTCGGATTTAATATGCTTTTATTGTCTTTTAGGTATGCGTCACTGGGAAATACTGAGTTTCCTCAATGTGGATGGAATTAGTATTACTTTGTCAGCATTGCGCCGCTACCTTAAGTCCTTAGGATTGTTTAGGTGAAAAGGCCACTCTGACTTGCTGGAAGTCGCACTGTTCCTGCAGGAGCAGTTAAACCAGCAGGGGATGCTTCATGGCAATGGCATCTGAAATGCATCCAAGCTGGCTTGGTGGTGTCCCAAAGAACTGTCCGGTACCTGCTCAAAATCCTTGATCCTCAAGGAGTACAGCTGAGGCTTCAGAATCGCCTAAGACGACGTCTCTACAGAAACCCAGGTCCAAACTTCATGTGGCATGTCGATTCATATGACAAACTAAAACCATACGGAATCTGTATTAATGGAGCTGTTGATGTATTTTCGCGCATGGTCATGTGGCTGCATGCTTACTCCACAAGTAGTAACCCCAGGGTTATAGCTGGGTACTTCATTGATGAAGTGGAAAACAGGAGCGGAGCTCGAACGGGTATCAGGTCAGACCTGGGTACAGAAAACTGTTCAGTGGAACAGATGCAGATATTTTTAAGAAGTAATCATGAAGATCAGTTTTCTGAAAGATGTTACATTACTGGCTCAAGCAATCATGACCCAAGGATTGAACAGTGGTGGGGATTTCTAAGAAAACACCATGCACAATATTGGTCTTTCAAGATTTAAAGGACCTGGACCATTTCTCAGGAGACTTCCTTGATAAAAATCTAATACAATTCTCCTGTCTGTAAATAATTGAGGTAGGTAGCCTCAGTTTTTCTGCTTTTTGGTTGAATTAAGATAATACTTTGAATTGGTTGAGTGGCTAATAAATTCATTGTTAACCATTATTTGCTTCAATGAACAATATAGTCCTCTGTCTTGTAGGAAAGCATTAATTGCACACTGCAGTTTAGCTATTGGATACTTTTACAATCACATCTTTCCACAGCTTATGCTACTGTTAATATTTCTGACAGAATTCCAATGTAGTCAAATAAATACACAATCCGCTGTCCTTATTTGCACAAATGCATTCCTAAATTAACCTAATCTGAAACTGAAATTAGAGTTTAACAGAGCTATACAATTCCAGGACTCTCTGTCTTCTGTTAGTACACCTCTTAATTCAATTCTTAAAGCCTCTATCTGTCTGTATGTAAGAACAAAGACTCAGAAAAATCTCGACTGTGTGAATCTATTGTGCTACGCCACCTGGAGATCTATTTAAGCATCGCTCCTTCATAGTAACAATTTAACGAGAGCATCACAAAAAATGTACACACATTTTGCTTATTTTAGCAATGAATGGTGCCATAATTAACTGTGCTATTTTTATGACTGTTTAGCATATTGTTACAAAATTTAAATAACTATATTGAGATTTTTTAATCCTTTACAGTTGAGATAGTAGAAGAATTAAGACATGTTCTAAAAGTATTAGACAAAAGTATTAAACACACCAGCTTTCTCTATTTAAACCTTATTTATGGTTCAGCAGAGCTTTAGAATGCATTTTACAGAGGACTATACACATTTGTAAAATATCCATAAAATTATCCCTGTAAATATTCAATTTACTTTCTTTTTCAGAGGGAACTGCAGCAACTTGCCCATCTGTGGAACTGCCACAGAATTCGTCACACCAGGAATGTCGTGTCCCCAAGTGGACGACCACTGATTTTGTACAGTTTTCCCAACCTGTTTGGCACTACAAACTACCTTAGACCAGTAGTCAGTCAACAAATACAAGCTTGTAGAGAGGAATGCCTGCCAAGAGGCCCGCACCCGTGTGATAAGATTGTTTTTGACATTTATTGCCTTGCAATGGAAAACCATCTACAGCCACCTGCTACTCCAGAGGAAGCAATTGAGCTTTACCTGTTTCTGCCAGCTTACATCCATACTCACCTGTAAAACTAAGCAGGCTATCAGTGCTGTAAGAGTACTTTAGTGAAAACTACCCTAATTTAGAGAACATATTAGGCAAGTATCATTTATATATCTATATATAAAAATATATAGGCTACCTGTCTCACCAAGCAGATATAAGGCTAATAACTTACTAATTTTTAAACGTGTATTTTACAAAGCAAAATCTTTCTGTATAAAACATATATTCTGATATGTCTTAATTGTCTAAATAATCCTCCTTTGTTGAATTAATGGTTCTGTGATCAACACATGTTCATCTGGTGAATGACAGTTATTTGTATTACATGTTCTATAATCAGTTATCTGTATTGAAAGTTATGTTAAAGATGCTCTCAGCTCTGATTAGTTAATGTATCTTTGCTCTTGTTATGTATGCACACTGGCTTTTGACAAACCAAGAACTGCAACTTATAGGCGCTTATCGTTCTTTGACACGACACTTCAACAACAGTTGTCAATCCCTGTAACTGACTTATGAAAATGTTTTTCAAATACTAATGTGGAAATAATTTCAAAGATTACATGTAACATAAACTATGTTTAGAAATTGTGCTATACTACAAATGATCACTAAACACTGTAATTTAGCAATACATACATATATAAAGCTATTTAGAAATGTTTGTCATTATTTGATTTTTAGTTGAATGCAAATACTGGCACATAACCCTAAAGTGAATTCACAGGTAAATTGCAATAAAGAACATGTTTATTAAATGGTACTTCAGTCAGCCAACATGAAAGCACAAAGGATTACAGTTGAATTAATATTTTAATAACCACCAACATGGCTCAAGTTTACTATGACTACTGTACATAGTATTTAAAGCTGAATATATTAAATCTGTGACATATTTGCACAGTCAAAATAAAAATAAAAACATTTTGATGGGGCAAGCCACCAAAACTTTATTGGCCCCATCCATAAAAGCATTTCAAACATTTGCAACATTTCTTTTGCTCATAAACTGAAAAAAAGTGGAGGGGTGGAAATAAAAGTGTAAAACAGTTAGGAATTAACATGACAGGCATTATTAATAATGCTCTTTTCTCACGGAAGCAAGAACAACCTGCCAAATCACATTTTTTTACAACACATGTTCTTTTCTGTCATAGAAATTAAATTCACACCAATTACTAACAAAAGCCCTCTCTTTTTCTTAAAGCTTTACCAGCTGGCCAACTTGACAATCGTTGAGCCTCACAGTATTTCCATTGCTCAAATATTAGCTAACTGACATTTGAAAACTGCAAGGCTTTTATTGGAATCATTTCCTTATCAGGCACAATATGTATTGCAATATTTACATGAACAAAAATAGCACATGGAAGACTGCACAACAGTAGATTCCCTGGACATTGCTGCATCATTTCTTACACTCTTCAATCAAATCTATAATTTCCAGAAGTTACAGATATAAAGAAACAGGCAAGTTTGACTGCATATTGGTTGTTAATCTCTGACACAGAACATGTCAAGTTTACATCTTCCTGAGGTTTTGAATTATTAGCAACAGTTAATAAAATATAAACAAAAGACATGGACCCTGCCTGGTGTGTACAGAATTTTCTAACTACACAATATCCATAGTGTAGTAGTTGCTTTTTAGCACATTCTCCATCTCCACCCTTAGCTCTGGGTATGGGTTTACAGGGTAACTCCAAATCTGGCCCACAGGTGTGTGCAATTGGCCGGCGTTCCAGTCCTTCCAAAGTTGTAAATATTACTTCAACTTTTGGGACACAAATGAAATCTGAGCCTGTCACAAATCTCAGCAACCTCTAATGTACTGCTGTAGAAATCTAAGGGCTTGTTTCTCAGCTGGTGAAATTGGACTTGCTTCAATCATCTTTAGGACCTTCCTGCAAGTTGTTTTTTTGTCGCCATACATGACCTGCATTTTTGTTGTTGCGGTTATGGCGGTCCTCAGGGGTTTCCCAGCAACTGCAGACATGTTATCAAGAGGATATTTAGGCTCTTGAATTATTTGTTTGTGTGCTACTTGAAGGAGAACTGCTTTAAGGTTCTCTCGTGATGGAACCATTTTCACTCCAAGTCGATCAAGTAGATCTAATAACTCATCCTGGCTATCACTGTTGATGTCTTCCTGTAAAGCACACAGCATGTTCTCCAAATATCAGTGTTGTGGTAAATGCTGGGGCAAGGCGTAATGGAAAGTATCCATGGTCCAGAAATCCTTTGGCCAGTACTGTTCCCACAGCCTTCCATTCTTCCTCCTGCCATTTAGGTGACAGGGATGGCACTCTCATGTCTGCCCCCTCTGCGGCACAATCTAAAAATTCTGTCCAAAAAGCATCATAGACATCTCTTACCACACCATATGCATCTGTGCCCTTTTCATTAACAAAGCTGTACCTTAAGGGGTAGTCAAGAATCATGTCATTTTTAAACTGACAAATCATTTCCTCTAACAGATTAACTCTATGCAGTTTGATAAACACTGTAAGTAGCTGATAGCCTGCATTTAAACTTGGATGGTTATGATCAACGTGGTTCTCTGAGACAGACATTCATTCACACTAAATGGCTTTTCCTGGGGCTGATCAGAATAATCTGCCTGGTTTTGCTTTCCCCCTATAGTGGCATCATGTCTGTCCATCTCGCTGTCTGTGTCATTCAGTTCTACCGGTCTCGTTGTGTTTAGATAAAACCGTAATATCCCAAATTTTGACAGTGTGTACAAGTCACCCATAGTAGTGCTGTCATCAAGTACTGATTCCTTAAAATCATAAACATTGTGGATAATGTCCTTCCATTTTGCTTTTGTTGACTCACCGTATGGAAAAAACAGTTCTTTTGCATGATACATAAGGTATTTTTTGGTGGATGACTTGGATACATTTAGCAACCTGGTGCCCCCACCAGAACGCTTTCTGACTTGTTTTCCCTTATGTATCCACCCCAACTCAATTTTTCGTTCAGCCTTTAAAGCGTGTTTAGATCGATCAATCCTTGCTTTTCTTGCAGGCCAGTTTTCCTGTTCATGCTCCCCATGGCTGGCTGTTGCTGTCCTCATTTTCTTTTGAAGTTTTTCAAGAAGGGACATCCTTGAACTTTTGTCTTCTTTTCCTTTCTGCTTGTCCAGACAGTATCGTCTCGTGGCAATCCTGTCCCCATACACTGGTATATAGCGTGCAAGGTAGTCATCCTCTATTTCTCCGATAAGTGATGTGTAGATCTATAAAGAAACATAAAAGGTTAGCAGAGCTAGCTTTAAATTACCTGCCAAACTGTTTTACCACAGTATATATGTAGTAATATGCAATTTTGTAATCAACACTTCTAAAGTTTTCTTTGCAAATGAGTAAATCAATATGAATGAATATCTTATTTTGTGTTCCCATCATGCCCTTTGTAGCCCAACCCACACGACAAATTTAACCAAGATGTGATTTGAGGATGCACTGCACTTAAACTTAATTTACAAATATATTTGATATTTTAAAAACAACTTAATATTATATTATCTGGCATTATCCGAAATTCCAACAGTCATTTCAATGTAATACAATGCAGAACTGGAGAACAGTAGAAATCGGTAGAGTGAGAAAATTAGACCCTGATGTCCTCCAGCAGCCTAGGCCTATCACAGCACAACTATAGAGATAGCTCAGGGTAACATGAGCCACTCTGACTAGAAGCTTTGTCAAAAAGGAAAGTTTTAAGATTAGTCTTAAAAATAGATAGGGTGTCTGCCTCACGGACCAAAACTGGGAGTTGGTTCCACAGGAGAGGAGCCTGATAGCTAAAGGATCTGCCTCCCATTCTACTTTTAGAGACTCTAGGAACCACCAGCAGACCTGCAGTCTGAGAGCGAAGTGCTCTGTTAGGAACATACGGGGTAATCAGAGCTCTGATATATGATGGAGCTTGATTATTAAGGGCTTTATACGTTAGAAGAAGAATTTTAAATTCTATTCTTGATTTAACAGGAAGCCCATGAAGGGAGGCTAAAATTGGAGAAATATGATCCCTCTTGTTGATTTTCATCAGAACTCTTGCCGCAGCATTTTGGATCAGCTGAAGACTTTGAACTGCATTTTGTGGACTTCCTGATAGTAAAGAATTACAATAGTCCAGCCTTGAAGTAACAAATGCATGGACTAGTTTTTCAGCATCACTCCTGGACAGAATGTTTCTAATTCTGGCGATATTCCTGAGGTGAAAAAAGGAAACTCTGGAAACCTGTTTAATATGGGATTTAAATGACATGTCTTGGTCGAAAACAACACCGAGATTTTTAACTTTATCACCAGAGGCCAAGTTAATGCCATCCAGATTAAGTGATTGATTAAGAACTTTATTTTTTGAAGACTCTGGCCCAAAGATTACAACTTCTGTCTTGTCAGAATTTAAATGCAGGAAATTTAAAGTCATCCAGCTTTTGATGTCATCAAGACATGACTGCAGTCGAAGTAACTGATTGGATTCATCAGGATTTATGGATAAATATAGCTGAGTGTCATCAGCATAACAGTGGAAATTAATCCCATGCTGTCTGATAATTTTGCCAATCGGAAGATTAAAAACACATCTGTTTAAAATTGCCTTTGACTGCTCTAGTTAAACAGTTTTACTGTTTTTAATGTTCTTTTTTGTTACTACGTTCTATCCCTACTTGCTTTTATTCTATTTTCTATCTACATTTTATTATTTTGCTATATCTTAATCATGTAAAGCACTTTGTATTGTCTTGTACTGAATTGTGCTGTATAAATAAATTTGCCTTGCCTTGCCTTGTCTTCTTTCATTTCAGTAATTTTCTCCTCAGCAACACCTCGCCTTCTGAGAAACGCCCACAGATCATCAGAGTTCTCCGCCATTTCCTTGCTTAAATGACCGAACTGTAGAGAAATTCGTAGAAAATAAAGGTTAGCTGAGTTCGGTTTTGTTGCTTGCTCAGGTTCTGGAGCCACTGACGTTAATTTAACTAGCGTTACTTCAGTTTAACGTTAAATGTGTTGAGAATTTAAAATATATCTTAGTTGGGGTTACTGAGGAAAGCAGAGTTGGGTCTGTCCTTCCCTGCTCCAGCGTAAGATAAACATGGAGTTTTATTGTCCTGAGGGGGTGGTCAGCAGGAGAGGGGGTCAGTCATCCTCCCACTGAGCCATGTAGGAGGAGTTTAAAGTTGATAAAAGGAATGTCTTGGTAAAACTTACTTCAGACAGACAGACAGATTTATCCACCGCGGTGAGAACAACATCTTGTAAATGGTATGTACTCTGTCTCCATATTTAATTTCTATGAATTAAATATGTATTTAAATCGTTCTACCTCTGATCAATGATTCCTTATTTTATTGTCAAATCTTAAACCGGGGTAAAAATGGGCCTTTAGTAGCGAAGCAGGATTAGGCCAATAATAAATAAATCACAAATGTTAAAAACATTCCCCAGATGTTCTACCTCCATGTGTCGTGCCAAACGACTTATCCCTGCCAGACTTTGTATCCCCTGTGTCGGGAGAGTGCTTGAAATCAATAAAAGTTTTAACCTCCAGTATTGTGAAGTCAAATTATTTTTAAACACCATCCATCCTCTTCCTCTTATCCGGGGTCGGGTCGCGGGGGTAGCAGCTTCAGTAGGGAGGCCCAGACGTCCCTCTCCCCAGCCACTTGGGCCAGCTCCTCTGGGGGAATCCCAAGGCGTTCCCAGCCGAGAGACATAGTCCCTCCAGTGTGTCCTGGGTCTTCCTCTGGGCCTCCTCCCGGTGGGACGTGCCCGGAACACCTCACCAGGGAGGCGTCCAGGAGGAATCCTGACCAGATGCCCGAGCCACCTCAAACATCACATTCTAATAAAATGAAATAGATTTTATGAAACTCCTCATTTTGTTCTACTTTTTTAAAACCGACATATCTCGTTTTCTTAATATGGTTAATATCTTAATATGGTTCCTGGTTGAATTAAAATGTCATTAGATCTGATAATTTTGCCTGTAACTTTATTCAGTGTTTATTTGCTCACACTTGTAATTTCCTTTATATGATCCATTCATGCGGATCTATCTACCAAAAAAATTAGAAGAAAAAAAGAGAACCAGCAGACAGCTGTGATGGACTCAGGAAGTTGGATTTGTGGTTTCAGCAGACAGGCATGCAACAATCTAATAACATAAAGCTAATATTTTCGTGACACATCTGGAAATGAACAGAGCCGTTTACTTTCTTAGAACGTGTTACATTGTGTGATCAATCGAGTTTTAACCAACATAGCAATCCCCTACAATAGCACTAACAAGTGTTACAATTTCAGCTTTAACCCACTAACTGAACGATAATGTAACGACACCATTCATATATTCCGTTAAGAAAAGTAAAACATCTTCATTTCCACACCCTGCGACAGAGTGGCGACCTGTCCAGGATGTACCCAGCCTCTCGCCCATTGAAATGCTGGAGATAGGCAACAGCACCCCTCGCAACCCTATGAGGGACAAGCGAGTAAGAAAATGGATGGATGAATCTTCATTTCCACGCCTAACAGGTTGGAAATGAGGCGGAGTTGGCTGGCGTCAGAACAGCATAACTGTCAGATTGGCATTGTAGGTGAGTTTGCTCGGAGATAAAGGACTGTAAGGCACAGTCCGGGTATCACTGCTTTCAACCTGGAGTGTCGGCCAGAACACTACTCAGTTCAGGATTTCAGTCAGAACTATATGTTAGGAGGAGGTGCGGCAGGTGGAGAATGAAGACATGAGGCGGGATCCTTTTGACTAGTCTGTATTCCAAACTGCGTTACAGATTCCGGTCCAGTTGAACATAAATTAACATAGGGTGCAGTGGTATTTCCAGGCAGATGCGTGTGTGTGTGTGTGTGTGTGTGGCTTCTCGTCAATGACGCACACTTCCTTGGAGAACACACGTCTTGCAAGTTAGCACAGTGGCTCGGCTACCGAACTTCCCCACCAGGCAGCAGCAGCATCAGTCACGGCAATGTGATGACGTCATCACTGCTCCAACTACGGCATGCCATAAGGGCCAAAATAACGCTGAGCAGAACTCACCGAACACAAACTGTAGTACCCAACATCAAAACCCAAACTATTTAAGGGTCTTTTGAACAGGCATACATTGCTGTACTGCGCATACCAGTCAGCTAATATGACCACTAGTTGCACAGCAACATAATCTATACAAAACGATGTTTTGTTGTTGTTGGGCCAAGTCATATTGGTTTGTCATGATGCAATATGAAAAATTTTGTAAATGTGGCCTATATTAATTCCTCCATGCTATTTAGGCTACACACTAGCCCGTGTTAGCTTTGACATCTCAGCTGAACAGAGACGACACTACCTTGACCAATGACGGTAGCAATAAAGCACATAAAGTAAATAACAATAAACATTCTATAAAGTCTAGCAACAAAATGTCCCTTAAATTAGCATTTGCACTGGAAGTATATTGCTAATAACTTGCCTTCCTGCTCCTGTGCAGCAATTCTTCGGTGACACGGCAGTGAGTGGCTAGTGTCACTCTGGTCAGGTAACTGGTCACGTGCCTGCAGTTATCTTGTAATTACGAGATAAGGACCGTTTCTCAATATGTGGTTTTTTTTATTGAAGATATCCAAATTTAAAGACAAACATGGCTGCATAGAGTTTGTTTCTTCAAATCAGCTTACATAGAAAATATAGCCAGGGGGAGCAACTCTAACCTGACACAAGCCAGACGTATGTCGCTCCGCCTAGCTCCAGTCACATACATCTGGGACATCGCCCATAGAAAGTGATTTCTCCAACCAATTTTATGGTCTGGCCAATCAGGACACAGGGCTGGCATTTCATAGATGTGACGTAGTGGAGACCCGACCATGACGTGAGACTATTTTGATAGCAATGGCGGCTCGCATTGAGGAAGCAAGCATTAACATTGATGCTGCTATTTCTTCCGTGTTGTCCAATCTACCTAATATTGTTTCATTAAAAGAACATCAGAGAACGGCTCTGAAGGCTTTTGTTGGTGGAAACCATGTTTTCGCCCTTCTCCCGACCGGATTTGGCAAGTTTTGTTTTCCGTCCCGGAGCGGTTAGTGGTTAGCGCGAACCATGTTAGGGGGCCTTTAGTCCTCAACGCGGTCGGACCGGAATCGATTCCGACCCGCGGCGCTTTGCCGCCTGTCTTCCCCCCTCTTCCTGTCAGCTCACTGTCAATAAAACACGTGCCACTAGAGCCGCAAACACATTAAAAAAAAATTTTTTTTTTTTTCTGCGTTGCTATCATCAGCGTCACGGGTTAGCTTCGGTGTGAGTGGTTGAAATAGCACGTCGATAAAGATGACAGACAAGTGGCTTATCCAATCATATGCAAGAATTTTTGATAAGGCCCAGCCTTCAATAAAGGCAATTCCTATGGCGGTGTCCCAGATGTATGTGAGTGGAGCTAGGCGGAGCGACATGCGTCTGGCTTGTGTCAGGTTAGAGCAACTCTTCACACAAATTGAAATATATCTATAACATAGACTTGCTATAGAGGGTTATTAACATAAACATTCAGACATAAAACCAAATAAATAAACAATTAGAAAATTATAAAGATAATTATAAAAGAAAAAATAATGATATAAATAAAAGAAAATTATGAGAAAGTATAACATGAGGGGAGAATTCAGTCTTTGTTTAGCTGTTTACTTCTGTAGGGAAGTGTTTTAGGACATCATATATTTTTTGTGCTTTAGGACCTTTCAGAATCTTTAATGATTTTATATATAGCTTAAATTGGTTTAAAAAAACAACAAGTTTGGGAGATGATTTGACAATTCTACATTTATGAATGAAAAATTTAGCTAGACATACAATCGTATTAGTACAGAGCTCATTAGCTTTACTTTGCAATATTAAATCAAAAGTGATATCGTCCCTGGAGATAGAGGTTTGGAATGAAGATAGTTGTTGTTTAATCCACCTATGCAAATCACACCAAAATGTTTGCACCACTGAACATGAGAAGAACACATGGTCCGTAGTTTCGATGTAATTTTTACAGAACGTACATGTGTTATCATCTATACCAAATCGAAGTCTCAACAATTCTTTAGAGGGGTAAATGTTGTTCTATATTTTGAAGTGTGTTTCTTTCACCTTTGTGGGTATAGGACGTACTAGATACATTGTTCTTAGATTAGTTATTGAGCTTTTATCAAATTTTTGTAGGATGTTATTTTTATTTTGTCTTTCAGGATAAAAGTATTCATTAAAACAGTTTCTAATAAAATGGTTAGTGCATTACCTATCCATAATGTTAATCCCTTGAATTGACAGAGTAGCTAATTGTGGGTGAAGTGGATGATATGTCAAAGTATTTTTGGTTAAAAAGACAAATTCTTGGGGTAGTGCTCTATTTAATTTATTAAAGTCTGACTCTAAAGGTTTGAAATTATGTTTAATGCAAAAATGTTCATAATTATAAAAGGCTCCGTTGGCATCCATTAAATCTACTATGGACCATATATTTCTCCCATACCAGTCTTCAAAGAACAGAGATTTGTTGCGGTGCAGAATATATCTGTTGTTCCAGAGAATAGTTGTGTGGGGTGAGAAGTTATGTACATATAACATTTTCCAGTACAAGAGAATTTGTTTGTGAAACTCTGACAGTGTTATTGGCAATTTGTCTACATTAAAGTCCGCTCTCAGAAGAAATTCCAATCCTCCAATTTTCTTGAACAAGGTCCTTGGAATACAAAACCAGAAGGAGTTGCTGTGTTTGATCCAAGATTTTAACCAATTTATTGTTATGGTCCTATTTACAGTCAAAATCAATGACTTTGAGACCTCCATCTTTTATGTCTTTAACCATACTGCTTTTCTTCATGTAATGTGGTCTCTTTCTCCAAATGAAATTTAGGTTGATTTGGTTAATAGATTTAATTAATCTGTTTGGAATGGCATTGGAATAGGCTGGGTAGATACATCTAGATAAACATTCCATCTTAGTTAGGTAGATCCGTCCTAGTATTTATAGATCCCTCTGTAGCCATAAATTTAGTGGTGACTTGCATTCTTTTATTTTATTTTCTACATTCAGAGGTTGGCTTCGTTTTTGGTCTTTGGATAAGTGGATACCCAGATATTTAATTTCAGATTTAATAGGGATATTACAGATATCTTTCAATGGCGTTTCATGTAGAGCCAGCAATTCACACTTTTTAATGTTTAATGTTAGGCCTGAGGCTTTGGAGAAATTTTCGATTTTAGCAATAGTTTTTGAGATTTGGTGTCTATTTTTCAGGAATATTGTTGTGTCATCTGCTAGTTGGCTGATTATTATGTCTGTGCCAAGTACATTAAGTTTTTTAATATCATTACAGTTCTTAATATAGATAGCTAGCATTTCTGTGGCTAAGATGAACAGGTATGGTGAGATGGGGAATGAATGTGATGTTTGGGTGACTTGCAGAGTATCTACTAGGATATTTATCTAAAAAATCATTGTGAACTAGGTTTAGATCACCACCAATTATGACATTTTGATCAAGTAGGTTTTGGTTTTCTCTGCGGATGTTGTATCCATAAATGTTAACTAATATGAATCTTAGACCATCAATGTTAATAATAAGAATGATCCAGCAGTGTTGTAGTACTCGAGTCCGAGACTCGAACTCGAGTCCGAGTCATTAGCTAAATTTAGAGACTCGTGACTTGACTTGGACTTGAGCACTGATGACTCGAACTTGGACTCGGACTCCTACATTCAGATCATTTTGACTCGGAAATTGAGAAAAAGACTTGACTTTTTTTATATCATTAGGCTATAATTTTAATATGTCATTAGAATATTATTTGGTGTATGATTTTAATGTCTAAATTATTAGTGCAATGGAATGTTACTGCTTCATGTCATACATCACACGTCACGGCATGTTCCTACAACAAACGTTAATTTTCACTGCGGCATGCCTGGAGGAGAGATGAGTGCCCCGAAGATTGTTCGTTTCGCGTTTAAGGATTTCACCTGCATTGGCAGAAAATGGAGTGCAAAATGCTCCATATGTAATCAATAAGGACTCGACTTGGATCAATAGTGACTCGACTCGGACTTGACTCGGATGAGTAGTGGACTTGACTCGGACTTGACTCGGATTTTTTTTAATGACTTGGACTTGAACACCGGAGACTCGAACCTGGACTCAGACTCGAGGCATAGTGACTTGGCTACAACACTGTGATCCAGTGACCATACTCATCGGCTATATGGGACACAATCTGACCTTTAAAGTTATTTAGGAGGATGGCGACACCTGCTGATCTTGGAGTACCATGGCTAAAGTAAGCTTCATCTCCCCACTGTTTGGTCCAAAGTACAATATCATCATTCTTAGAATGCGTTTCCTGCAAAAAAATTATATTTGACTTCTTCCCTTTACAAAATAAAAAAAATAATTTTTCTCTTTGTTATGTTTCTTAAACCCCTTGCATTAACAGATATTAAAAAATATTGCTCTTTAAACTGAACATAGAGCAAAAACAAATGAACAATCAACAACACTAGATTCCTGAGCTTGAACAGTAACGGTTCTCTTTTAGGATATGATAGTAGCAAATACTTTTTCATTCAAACTCACTTATTTTGGGGTTCAAAACCCCTGGATGATTGTATCTATGGTGAGACTCTGAAGGCATGGGGGCCCCGGAACACCGTCTTTAGTCCCGCTTTCCTTGCCTGTTCCACTTTGGGCCACACGGCCCTCCGTGCCTCTCTGTCCTCCTTGGTGAGATCTTCTGCCCGGCGGATGTTTAGCTCATTGCAGATAGGGTGAAGTTTGGTGATCCTCCAGAGTTCGTCCCTGAAGCGGCGTCCTGTGAATTGCAGGATGATCTGACGAGGGCGGTTGGTGTTGTTTAGGGTGACCAAACGTCCGTATTTCCCGGGACATGTCCGTATTTCATGTCCTGTCCCGGGTTTTTTTTAGAAAGTGAGGAAATGTCCTGTTTTTTAAATTACCTTCATTGGACCTGAGATGGCTGCATTTACAGCCACACAGATGTGGTAAAAATACCATTTATGTAACTTAGTTTCTTTTTCATATAGGGCTTCATTTACAGAGCCATTTCATTATTTGGAATTTATTTATCATCATGACACTGTATTTCAAAATTAGTGTGCACATTTTGCTTTACCCTGTTTTGTTATGATTGTTTGAGTTTTCAGTTGCTCTAGTCCCTTGGCTGAGGAACCAGCAGGTGGCCAAGGGGCTGAGCTGATTTGGACCATACCAAATCAGTCTATGGGGGAAATGGGGGTTTTGCTTCATTTGGTTTAGTTAGGTTTGTGTATGTTTTACCCCATGTGTTTCTTTTGTGGACTGCTCAGCCACTATTTAAGTTCCTCTTTGTCCTATTGAGGGAGGTCAGTTTGTTTGAGTTATTTCTGTTATTAGTTATTTTGAGTAGTTTTGTTCCTTTGACCTCTTTTCTGGATCCATTTTTGTACATTTTATCCTTTTTGGGTTAAATAAAAGAACCCTGTTTTGAAAATATACCAGTGCCTGACTGTCCTTGCTGCTCGGTCCATCACAGTGGTGTCAGGAGTGGGATCAAGGCACAGGATTTTTTTTTTTTTTTTTTTTTTGAGCCATGCATAAAACTGGAAGGAGGGGCAAAGGAGCAAAAGGAGATGGTCAAAACCAACCAGTTGGAGCAGATGGACAAAATGGAGGAGAGGAAAATGGAGCCTCTGGAGGGGTGGATAGCACTGAGGGCCAAGGTAAGGAGCCGACAATGTCAGAACTGATCTCCATTCTTCGTTCTCATATGGGTCAGCAGGAGGCCCAGGAAGCAAGAAGGAGGGAAGACTCTTCTCGCCAAGAACAACGTTTTAGAGCTCTGCAGCATCAGTTTCAGATGTTACAGGTGGAAGTTCAAGCTCGCATCTCCCCCATCTCTGAGCCTCAGTTGACTACGTCTGGACCACCAGAAGAGCACATAGAATTACATGATCCTCCCTCTGCTGGCCCCAGTAACTGCCAAATGTATGCTCAACCAGGTCAGTCTCATTTTCATGAACCCAGACTGGAGAAGTTGACCGATAATGATGATGTTGAACACTTCCTGACAACTTTTGAGCGCATTGCTCTGGCTTGCCGGTGGCCTAAACAAGATTGGACTTTTCGTCTCATTCCATTGCTCACTGGTAAAGCAAGAGGTGCGTATGTTCATATGGACATGGATGACTCTCTAGAATATGATAAAGTTAAAGCAGCAATCCTTCAGAAATATGATATCAACCCTGAGACATACAGACAAAGATTTCGCTCCTTGGATGTAAAGCCAGATGAGAGTCCAAGAGAACTGTATGCCCGTTTGAAGGAGTTGTATGGGAAGTGGATCAAACCAAAATGAAAAACTGTTCAAGAGATTGGTGAAATTGTGATTCTGGAACAATACTTGAGAATGTTGTCTCCTGAGTTACAGGTCTGGATAAAAGAACATGACCCAGATTGTGCTGAGAAGGCTGCAGACTTGGCTGATGTGTTTGTGGCAGCAAGGAGAAAAGGGCAGCCCTGGAGCCAAACAGCATGGAAAATGAGGGATGGTCAGAAATCTACACCGGATTACCCGAGAGCTGGTGTGAGTAGACATCTAAAGAACCAGCCACTCAATATGCCCACAGGAGCCTCAGCCAAAACTGTGATTTGTTATTTGTGCGGAATGGAGGGTCATACAAAACCAAAGTGCCCTAGGAGATCTGCAAAAATAACTCAAATGTGTTTTGTGCCCAGACAGACTGAACCTAAAGTGGAGTTTCAGAACGATTTGAAAATGACATCAGTGGAGCTTAATGGTAAAACACTGAAAGCTCTTATTGATTCAGGAAGTACCCAAACACTTGTGCACAGAAATTTTGTGCCACCAAATAAAGTCAATGTCTTTGAGACCATCCCTGTTCGTTGCGTTCATGGGGATGAGAAGCCATATCCAACGGCAGATGTATATATTAAGGTACAAGGACAAAGTTACCTTTTAAATATTGGCGTTGCAGAGAATCTGCCATTTCCTGCTATACTGGGTCGAGATCTACCTGTGTTGTTCGACTTACTCAATTCTAGTCAGACATGTAATGTTGTAGTAACCAGAGCTCAAGCCACGAGAAAAGAGGAACTTTCACATACACTTAGTGCCCTGCCTTTTTATAATGTAGACTTGGAGACAGAACCGGGAAAATCTCGCAAGTCACGTAGACAAAAGAGGCAGGAGAAATTCCAAAACACTCCTAAATTATCCTCTACTGAGCCAGAGTTGCCTTTGGGTTTTAAAATCCCCAACAACATTATTGAAATGCAACATGATGATCCAACGCTAGCATGTCTTTTTCAGAGAGCAGGAAAACAAAGGTCTGCGCAAGATTTCAGCAACAAGGAGGAGTTTTTCCTAAAGAATGGCATTCTTTACCGTCAGCAAGGGTCAGCATTGCAGCTGGTGGTTCCCAAAGCAGTCCAGGAGATAGTGCTGTCTCTTGGGCACTCCGTTCCATGGGCTGGCCACCTTGGAAAACATAAGACCATTGCCCGCATCAAAAAATACTTTTACTGGCCTGGATTGCAGGCGGATGTGGCCATGTTTTGTAAAAGCTGCCCTCAGTGCCAAAAATCCTCTCTGAAACTCCCCTCCAGAGCTCCTCTCCAGCCTTTACCAATCATCAGCACTCCATTTGAACGGCTAGGAATGGACATTGTAGGCCCTCTGGAAAGAAGTAAAGCAGGCAATCGTTACATGTTGGTTATTACGGACTACGCCACAAAATATCCTGAAGTCTTTCCTTTGAGGGGCATAAAAGCTAAAGCAGTTACTTTCTGTCTGGTGCAGCTCTTTTTAAGGGTTGGGTTCCCAGATGAAATTTTAACTGATCGTGGAACTAACTTCATGTCCAGTCTGTTAAAACAGGTGTACTGGCTTCTTGGAATCAAAAGCTTAAAGACAACTCCATATCATCCTCAGACTGATGGCCTCACTGAGAGATTCAACCAGACTTTGAAGCAGATGCTGCGTAAGTTTGTCAATGAAACGGGCACCGACTGGGATCAATGGCTACCTTACCTTCTCTTTGCTTATAGAGAAGTACCACAGGCCTCATCAGGTTTTTCACCTTTTGAACTGCTATACAGCCATGAAGTAAGGGGTCCCCTTTCTCTGCTGAGGAGAACTTGGGATGGTGACAAGGAACAGTCCAAAACTGTTAATGTGGCATCTTATGTTGTCCAGATGCGTGAGCGGCTGGAAAAGATGACAGAACTGGCGCAAGCTCATATGGCAAAAGCACAACAGCACCAGAAGGCTTGGTATGATCAGTCAGCCAGGCAGAGGTCCTTTAGTCCTGGCCAAAGAGTGCTGGTGCTTCTTCCAAGTGATGACAGCAAACTGCTAGCAAAGTGGCAGGGGCCATATGAGATCCGAAAGAAACTGGGACAGACAACATACCAGGTGGCCATTCCAGATCAGCCCCAGAGTATTACACATCAACCTGCTAAAGGAGTGGGTGGAGAGGCCAAAAACGGCGGAAGTCTTATTGATCCAAGATGTTCAGGAGGATGAGGAAGTGGAGGAGCAGTATCTGCCAGCACCCATCCCTCAAGACCTGGACCTCAACCACCTCTCTGAAGTAGAGCAGACTCAGGTGAGAAATCTGTGTAATTCAGAAGTATTCCAGCAGAACCCTGGTAGAACTGACATTGTAAAGCATGATATTGTGCTAAAAGATGGAGCTGCTGTGAGACAAATGAGTTACAGAATACCTGAGCGTCTGCTGGTTTCGCTGAGGGAGGAGGTTGACTTGATGCTGTCACTGGGAATCATTGAACCATCAAGGAGCGAGTGGTGCAACCCGGTGGTCCTGGTTTCGAAGAAGGATGGCAGCATACGTTTTTGCATAGATTTTAGGCACCTGAATACAATATCCCAGTTTGACTCTTATCCAACACCCCGCATCGACGACATGGTTGAGCGGCTGGGCAAGGCCAAATATCTAACCACCATAGATCTCTGTAAGGGATACTGGCAGGTACCACTCACAGAGCGCTCAAGGGACCTGACGGCCTTCCGGACCCCTTGGGGCCTCTTTCAGTTTACAGTAATGCCTTTTGGGCTGCATGGTGCCCCGGCTACATTCCAGAGACTGATGGATCAGGTACTAGCTGACGTGTCTGCTTTTGCAGCAGCTTACTTGGATGACATTGTTATTTTCAGTTTAACCTGGGAAGAACATCTTCAACATCTGGAGAAAGTGTTGGAGTGTCTCCAGTCTGCTGGTTTGACTGTTAATCCATCAAAGTGTGTGTTTGCCAAAGCAGAAACTCAATATCTTGGATTTGTAATTGGAAATGGAGTGATAAAGCCTCAGGTGGATAAAATTGCTGCCATTGAGTCCTGTCCCCTGCCATGGGAGGCCTTGTGCACAGTGTGCAAAGCAGGCACATATGTCTCGGTGTCCAATGGAGGTCCAAGGGATCTAAAAAGCCACCTGGACACCGAGAAACACAAAATAGCTGTCCGAGGTGAGAGTAGTGCTAGCTCGATCACACAGTACTTTGTCAAACCAGGGAATGAGGATGCAGTGAATGCAGCGGAGGCTGCATGGTCATTCCACACAGTGAAACATCACAACAGTTATCTATCTATGGACTGCACGAGTTCATTGTTGAAAAAGACCCTCCCCGATTCAGACACTACCAAAAAGTTTAGTTGTGCCCGAACTAAGACCGAGGCTATTGTTGATGGTGTTCTGGCACCTCATTCTGTTGAAGTGGCGCACAAAGCACTCAAAGACATCCCATTTTGTGGTGTAAGTACTGATGGGAGTAATCACGGTGCGGTGAAAATCTTCCCCATAATTATTCAGTACTTTGATTGGAAGGAGGGTGGTGTGCAGAGCAAGTCGATTCAAGTGCATTTTTGCTACACAAGAGGTATTTTTTTGTTAATTAGCTCATTTGTTAATTTATTTTTTCCAATAGCCTACAGAACAGACAATATTTCGTTCATTACTCAGGCTGAATATCATGTGTTATTGGGAGTTGAGAGTTATTGTTAACTTTTATTGTTAGGTGAGGGATGTTTACTCATCTAAACATTATTTATTTTATTGTGCTATTCATTCATTACAGGAATTGTTAAGCATTTTTTAATAAATACATTTTGAATAAAATTATCATTTGTTATTGGAGTTATTGCTGTTGACTTTTACTGAAAAGCATTTTTAATAAACCAACTGTAAATATGTTATTGTAGAATTACGTAGGCCTAGAGATAACCCATAGCCCCCCCCCCCCCCCCCCCCCCCCCCCCACCCCCCGGTGTCCTGGTTTTCCCAAATTAAAATATGGTCACCCTAGTGTTATTTGGTCCCAGTCGGTACACAGAATCCAGGATGAAATCTATCTTCTCCCTCCAGTGCGGCGCAATCTTTCCGATGATATCAGAGATGACTTTTCTTGTGTTTTCATCTTTTCCTTCCTGTAATCCAATAACTCGCAGGTTCCATTTTCTTTTATAGCGCTCCATCTCTGCAACTGTTTTTTCTATTTCTGCTGCTTTTCTTCCAAATCCTGCGTTCTCCTCTCTGAGTTGTTTCACCTCGACGCCCAGTTTTTGACACTGTTCTTTACATTGTTTGATTTTGGCAGAGTTAAACTCCACCGCTTTGGCGATGTTGGTTATAGTCAGCGTGTTCTGCTTCAACTCCACTCTGAAATCCTGCATCATGTTTTGAAGCGTGCCGATGGCAGACAGGATGGCAGCGGTAGAGTTTTCTTCAACACGGGCTTCAGCATCTTCCACGTCGTCTGCTTTGGGCTTTTTGTGTGTCGCTGGTGGTTTGGCAGGAGATGTTAAAGTGTTTTTGGTTCCTCTACTGTTAGTTTCCATCCTTTCTTGACCACAATAGTCAGACCTCCCAACTTTTATCAAAAGTTAAGAGTGAGATTATGCTAATGTTGGGGGCGAGGCTTGTTTGGGGGCGGGGCTAACCGGACCCTGGAAGAGCCGGTGGAGTCAACTCCATCTCATTTTTATCCCACCAGACAATGAAGTAGACATGTATTACTTTTGTTAAAAAGAGAAAGAGACGTATTAATACTTTATTGTTCAGTTAATAGATTAAGACATAAAAAACACACAATTGTTCAAATAATACTGAATAAAATTAAGTAGTTTTAAGTTATTGACCGAATTATTACACTGTTACACATTCATCTATGGGTTGTTTATCATTGTAAATCTATAACCTGATTGGTGAATCAGGCTGAGTTTCATCAAGCCTTTATGGTCAACATTTTCCCCTCAGCAGCAACACTGAAGCTGAAGCACACAGAGGTTCCCGCTGCGTCTTTACGCACGATCCAGCTGCTGATGTCTCCCTCTTTTCAGCTCAATGCACTTCTAGACTGTTACAGTTTATAACATTCACATCACCTTTCACAGCGACAGGTTTCTCAGTCAGTCGCCGCGCTGATCAGACAAATCTCTATTGCTCTCGTCAGTGCGGTGGTGAGGTGGGCGGATTTTACCCCTGTGTGCTGCGTGCGACGGATAAACACTGGGGAAAATGCATAATTACTGTAAAGGGCTCCTATAAAGGGAACAGGTAGTGATGGGTCGATGAGGCGTCATGAAACGTTTCGACACATTGCAACTCTGTGCCGATACTGTGCCGATACTGTGTCACTGAATACTGACACCTGCTGGACCTTAAAAATCCCTACAGGCAACCTGGTTGACAGAGTTAACTGACACTGATTTGATGACCAAGTATACACAATACAATTTAAATCATTGTATGTTGCATTGTATTATTTTATATTTTCATTTGAATTAAACATATATTTGATTTTTTTTAGATACAGTCAATAAATAATGTGAAGGAGGATGCTTGTGGACTGGCTTTTTTATTTTTTTACAAATGGTTGATCGGGCGCTGTGTTTAGTTACCTGACTGATATCATCTGTTCTGAAATCGGACATGCTGAGTATGACAAAGGGAGGAAAAACTACTCAGAGTAGCAACTTTCTACTCAGTGTAGATCAGCCGTTTTTTTCTGAAACGACGCTCAGAACAAAGACGCACAGCGCAACCCGCCCAACCAAAAAAGCGTTGCAGAACCCATCCATCAGCGGTGCGCTCCGATCAGCACCTGGCGCTCACAGAGCGAGACTGTGGTACAACACCATTACACCAGAGTTGCAAAATAGTTAAAAATTAACCATTATTAACCGTTATTTTGTTTACAGTTCAGCTTGGATTTTCTTTACTGCGCAGCATAGCTCTGCTGTGCGCGCTGCTGTGCACGAATGCACACGCGTGCAGCTTAGAGGGAACAGAAACAGTTTGGCGCGTCAGTCAGTTCGAAACAGGTGCTGTATTGGTCACGTGACCGAAACAGTTCCTGTATCGGTCACGTGACTTTTCCGTAGCAATACACACATCGACACGGGTTTCGCTCTATGAGACCGACACATGCGCCGACGCATCGGTGTTGCCGGACCCATCACTAGGAACAGGGGTACTGACAGGTCTGAGATGAAGCCCTGATGTTACAAGTTCTTTAAAATGACCCTTAAAAGTGCGCACCAAAATTACATGTAACATAATTTTGCGCACCTGAATTAAAGCGCGAGGCAGCACGCCCACCGAAGCGCAACTGATTTTATGTTGTTAAAAATAAAAGAGAATGAAGCACAGCTACTAACTCTCCTATTGACTTTAACTGGCACACGTTGCTACTGATGTGAGGACATTAAACGTAGTGATTCACGTTTTGAATGGTGAACGGTGATAAAAGCACCTGCTCCGAGGGAAAGGAGGGGGAAGAGGAGCAAGCGCGAAGGCACAGAAATACGGTGCATGTAGTTAAAAAGTGCAGAATTAATAAAAACGAAACTTATAAACAGACTAAGTGGCTTTTTAAACTGCATCTGGTTAGCAGAACTGTTTTATGATCCAGCGTGCAGCCATGACTGGTTCTGAATGGACCGGTCATCTGGCAGCAGCTCTCCCCCCGCCCCCTCCCCTCCTGTGTACGCGGTACAGGACCGTACCGGCTCACTTTCACCACTGTTAAGACTAAAATTATTCATAACTCTGATCACTCTTACTGCTGCTCTGTTAAAAAGAATTGCAGCAGGAATTACTGATGGCCACAAGCTGTGAAAGAAGCCGAAACAGCTCAGCAGAAGGCGGAGTTTTGTCGCCCGCAGCCCAGATGGGCTTTGTGATTTTTATGCGTGAGAAATTCCATGTTTGCGTGTGAAATGCCATGTGTTGCGTGTGAGCGTGTGAAGTCAGTGAAATGTGTGTGTCACACGGTCAATGCGTGAGAGTTGAAAGCCCTGACAATAGTCGTGTGTCTGGAGCGCCTTCACCTTAGCGTTAGCTTTGGTGCTAACGTTAGCCATGTTCTACAATAACGTTTTCCGGGAGGTTTTCAGAGTTACTTACACGTTTCTGGGATATATTAATAAGATCTCTCCAGTCTCACCTTAAACTAAGTCAGGGTTTCGTTGACATATATTTATTCTATTAATTTGCAAGGCTTTGCTACTCTGAGCTATTCACACGTCGACTTTTGGCCCCTCCCCTCAATAAGCGTTCTTGAGCGTTCTCGTGTGCTCGTGTCTCCCTAGAACGACAGCAGCATATAAAATAAATAAATAAATAAATTCTATAAATGTTTTTCCTATCTAAGTGAATTTCTTCTGAGTCAGGACACGAATAATTGAAAGGAGAAAGAGGGAAAGAAAACGAGGGTAATAATAGTATATGAAAATAACAGACATTTATTTTATACAAATGTTTTATCTTTGGAACAGAATGAAGGTGTAATATAATCAACAAATTATTAACAGTTACTAACATGGTTTAAAACAAAGAAATAACTTCTATTAACATTTTATACAAATAGACAATGCCTATAAACTTACAATTAAAAATAGTTAGAATGGAAATTAATTTACTGATTATTTAATGTATTTTTACAGGTGGTGAAAAAAATGAAATGAAGCAGCATGTGAACATGACTCCAACTGATCTACATTAGGTCACATGTGTCACGATTTGTCTACGGATGAACTCAGAACCACACACACAGGACTAAAATTGAGAGTCTTTATTGCAAGGTTGATGATGGAGGTTTGATGAGGCCAGAGGAGCAGGTAGCACAGAAGCGGAGTGAAGGTGATGGCAGGAGCTGACGGCCCGGAGTGAAAGAGAGTCACGACTACCCAGGCAGCCGGGAATGCTCGGTACTGCTCGGCTAGCAGGCCCCGTAGCCACAATAGGTTAGCAGTTCGTTGCAGACACCAGGGCACAGAGCTGAGCTTCTCCAGGGCGGCTAGTCAGGTTAGCAGAACTTAAACAAGAAAACAAATCATACCGAGGCAAAAACGGGGACTGGCATGGAGAGGTGTGGAATGATGACGGACCGGCAAGGAGTGACAGCAGAGTGAGGCTTAAGTAGGAAGGCTGGCAGGTGAAGTGAGTCTGGCTAATTAGTGGCTGGCAGGTGTGACTAACTGCAGAGGAGGTGAAGTGAAGATGACAGAAAATAACTAATGACAATGAAAACTGACAATAAATAAAGTCAAACCAAACCCACATGAGATGAAAAATAAAAATAACAGAAAAATAAAGTTAAACCAAAACTCAACCATGACAACATGTAGGTTCACTTAAACATGCAGCCAGCTGGAGCAGCTCCCTGTCTTCAGCCGCCGGATGGTCATCCTCCTCTGGGTCAACCTCCTCATCCTCCACGTCTAGCTGGTCCCCTGCCTCTATACTAATATTGTGGAGGATGCAGCAGGCAGCGATTACTTTTGGGGCAACCGTCGGGCGGACCTCCAACGCCCTGAAGAAGATGGAATGCCACCGTGTCTTCAGAGCACCAAAGGCGCGCTCAACGATGTTTATCAGCCTTGGCGTGGTGTCTGTTGTAGCGTGCCTCCACTTGACCTGTACCAAATATAAAATTAACTTGTAATTTAGGTAATATGCTGATATGTCTTAATCTTCTATCCAATTAATATAATCTATCAATTGTGTGTCATTGCTGGCTCTATTTAAGGACAAGAAGGTAAGAGATCTTACTGGTAAGCTGTTTCCCTATAGGATGCACCACAGGCCAGCCAGCAGAGGGTCACCAGCTCCTCTATCTCCTGTGGCCATCCATGGACCTTCTGGATGGGCAGCAGCTGAAGGAGGAGGACGATGGTGGCCCTGTTTAGCCTGAAGGCTGGTTTCAGGTCCCCTTCATTAAAAAATATTTGGAGGATTGGCACAGAGGTGTTTATCCTCACATATTTTGTTTCTGTTTCTTACTGTAAATAAAAAATGCCAAATGTTACCATAATTGTTTTTTGTCACCTTTTCTATGCATAAAACTATACCTGTTTAACATGCAGATTATTATAGTTCTCAAGAAAGAAAAGATAAAATGTATAGTGTTGTAAAACTAGTCAAGTATAGTAAATGTAACAAATGGCTTCCCTTCTCTGGTATTTTTACCATTTCACTGAAAAAATGTGCTGAACTAACTGCACATAATTTATAGATTAATCACTGTAAAGGTGGACAGACATACAAATGTTTTTTTTTTTCCTTTCTTAATGATCAATGCTGTGAAGGTCAGGAGGTGCAATAAAGTAGCTTAACCCTACTGTTATTAATGTTAAAACTGGGTCTTCATTTTTATTAATATAGGAAAAATAGTCACAATTTCAACCTGATCACGTTTTTAATACCGTCCTCAATGTTTTTTTAAAAGATAAAAGTAGGAAATAGGCTGTCAATCTTAAAATGCCTACCAGTTGGCAATAAATGGGTGAGCAAAGCCTGCCTTCTGAGCCTTTGCTGCATCAATCTTCTCCTTGCTCGTATTTGCCTCCTCAACTGCATCACCTCCTCTTCAGCCTGCTGGTAAAGCTGACCAACGACCGAAGCAACAGCAATATTGCTCGTATCGCTCATTTTGCTTCTACAAAGCGCTGATTTTTAAAGAAGATTCAATCGCCTCTATAACTAGAACAATTACAACTCCCCACAAAGAAATTCACCCTATTTCTGGTTTTATACCCACAGTTCTGTAATTATTTTAGATATTTTTTATACTTTTTAGAAATTAATTTAAATAAAAAACGTTTTTAATAAGATATGATGGTGTAGTGTATAAATAGTTTTGAACGTTAAAGGAATGCTCAAGCGCTGTGGGTGTGATGACGTCACGAGTATACTTCTGTTCCAATACACAGTGCGTGCTGCGTGCTCGCGTTCTCGTCAAGTCCGATCTTCCTGTGTTCTTACCGAGAACAGACTTGACGAGAACGCGAGTACGGACTCGCGTTCTCGTGAATTGAGAAACGGCCACATGTCTGTGCTGACAAGGCTCATTTCTGTAGAAATCACGTGATTTACAAGAACCGCAGCACCGAGACATGCGCACTGGCCTCTGTAGTCACATTAGGGCGTTGTCCCTCTTTTTATGTTCTTGGTGCAGAAAGATCTCTGATGGCTTTTAAAGGAGGAGCAGCTGGATCAGATAGCAGCGTGTTAGTTGATGTAGATGTTGAGCAGGAAACCAGTGGAGCTGAGTTTAATGTCAATGAGTTTAACGGTAACGATTACGTCATAGGGCGTGATGATTTCTATTGTTAGACGTGTTGTTTAATAAAGACTTTAAACTACAGGTGGACTCATGCGGCTACTATTTTTAGCGATACTTTCGCTACAAATAGTAGATAATATTCTACAAAAAGTTAGTTTATGTTATTTTGTGTGTCTGTTTTTTTTTTTTTCAAAGATCCTCCTCTCAGCTCCACCTTCTTCTTCCGGGAAACCGTCACATCGAGTTCTCTGTTCAAGTTCTCTCTTTCTCTCCACCAGAAATACTTGTTTTGCCTAAATTAGAGCCAACGTTCTCATTTAAAACTAACGTAGAACTACCAGAGTTTAATGTTAAAGTTTAACTCTGTTCTCTGCTGTTCCTCAGAGGATTTTATTAAACTCCGCTTAAACTCGCTGACTTCCTTCATGAGGAAATGGCTGCTTCTCTGACTGCGCCCTTCCTCTGGACTCTGATGGTTTTCAGCTCCTTCATGCTTGTTTCTGCTGGTAAGTTTGAGCTCTAAAATTAAAACGAAATAATGTTTTACTGTGAGATGATGTTTCTTTACATCTCGCAACAAACGGTCTCTTTCTCTCTGTGTAACCTGCTGAATATGAACTTCCAGTCCTGCTGAAATTAAGTAGTATACATCCATTTTTCATAGAAGAGCTGAATACTCATAATATGTAAACTTTGTGGTGCTCTTAAGAATGTAAAAAAAAAATGTAGAACCAGAAATGCAAAGCATTCTTAGAAGGTTTTATTGATGAACACACATTAAACACCAATAAGCAGGCTGAAAACAAAGCTGTACTAAGATCAACATGGTCTACCTGAACAATGTGCAACTTTTTTTCATTTGTAGTATATAAACGCCGGTTCTACGATGGGGAGAGAGGGGATATTCCATTAATATCACACAATCCAGCATTATATGAGTAGACATCTGTCTCTCTTAACCTGTCTCTTGTTCAGCCATCTTTCTGTCTCTATCATGTGTTTTTATACATGGTTATATTCTGAAGGCTACCTGCCTTTCTTCCTTTCTACTTCTTGCAGGAATGAAAATCTCTTTAAAATCTAGATGGGTCAGCGTGTATAATATTTTTAGAATAAAAATTTTATTTAATCTAGAATCTGCTTCTGATCCATTCGTGGGCTCTATCTAGCAACAAAAAAGGCGTTTTCCAAGAATAAAGCAGCCATCTGTTTCCACTGATGGACTCAGGAACGTGGATTTTTGTTTCCAACAGACGACTTTTGGTGATTTCCTTTTACCACATTGGTGGAGAAGATCATACTAAAATGTAGATGTGTCCTAGCTGACACACCATCCCATATTTTGCAGTCCAGAGTTGTGCTATTACGCACTGTTTCAAGTTATTTAATGTTTAATAAATAACTCTCTGTCTGTTAGGTATTGTCGGTAAATGTCAGCTCTAGAGCTGATATCAGGACAATAGTTTGTAGGGGTGATTGGAACACTGGCGATCTTTTAACATTAAACTCTGCACACATTAAGGAGTGACGACTTCTCTTCAAGTTAAATAATTTATTTACAGAAATAAAATTAACATCTAGAGAACATCACTATGTAATGCTGTTTATCTGAATTAACACTATATTTCAATCAACAAATCCTCTCTACTAGGCTAGTGAAACTTAAACTACTTAGTTTATCTTCTTTTTATCTTCATTTTACTAAGGAACTATGTACACACAAAACAAAGTGGGCAATCATCATCAGCATCATCAGAACAATTCAGTGAATCCTGGTTCACTGTAGATCAAAGTTAAAGAACCAAAGTTTATCTTAAAGATTGTGGAATGAGGTTAAATTAGCTTAACTAATTTTGAACAACATTTTGTGTTTTAACCCATTCGCAATGCAAATCCTTATTTAAAGAAACATTAATATTTAAAGTAACATTTTAAATAATGATCTGCTCTGTAAAATTGTAACTTTAAGATGCTTGATTTTATTAATGTGGTTATTCCTCTTGGAAGCTAGGGGTCGCTGTAGTGATTGATCGGTCCATGGTTAATCCTAAAGTTATACAAAAACACCATTACATCGACACTAATACTCCATATTTATGCGGTAATAATGTTCAAAGCACTCTCAAACGATGATATGTTTGAAATTAACCGTAACATGGATAATATTATCATTGGAAGCTGATAGGATTGTCATAGTAGACGTTCGGCACTAATTTTAAAAGGCCTTGAGCGCTATTTTAGTCGTAATAAGCGGACCGAACAACATAAACATCAATTTACCATCAATGTATAAAATCCTTTTTATGAATAAAGTTTGTTATAACCGTAAAGACACAATAGACCCCTTGCATCTGACGTCACAGTCACGTGATCGGGGGTGCGCGCCTCCATCTCGGTGGGCACGCTAGCCTGACAGCCCACCACTGCACTGGCCCAGTTACCTAGTTACTCGCATGGCAGGCGGAACGTATAAAAAAGACTATTCACTGATTGTTCAATATGGTGCAAACCTGTTGCATTGTTGGTTGCGGGAATCGTGCTGGGAGGGACAAAAAGTTGTTCTATAGGTTGCCTACCATAATAGACTGGCAGTGTGCTAAGACACTTGAGTTTTCAATGCGCAGGCAAACTGAATGAAAGCAAACTGCTTGTCTTACATTATACTACCAAGTATCATAGTTGATAAGATCAGACTGCAGCCGGGCATACACTGTACGAGTTTTTCAGTCGTGGTACTTATATACATGTCGCCACTATCCCACCGTGTGGATCAGTGCAGTCAGGTTGGCACGAGCGGTGGAACAAACAAGGTTGGTACCAATGAAAAAAAAATTGAGAGGTCAAGCAGTTTTAATGTCCTCAGTTTCCATGTCCTTTTATTTTCCATTCAAAAAAAGTCCAAAAAGTGCAAGTGCATTCAAAAAAGTGCAAGTGCAATCCATATATGCATGGAGGTTAAGCAGTTTAGTGTTTTTACCTAGTAGCAGCAGGTGGCATTCAGGAAACTCCAACAATACAACTCATGACTGAATGAACAAGATGGCTTTTTAAAGGGGCCCCGCCCAACTAGGTAAAAACCACTTAAAACAACTAGGGGTGTACAAACATTAGTTACTTTAAAACTAACGTACAATTCCTCCAATAAAAACCCACCAATAATTATGTAGAAATAAACCCACTAATTAAATAGACAAAATCCTAAATTAAACATAATTGCAATAAATAATTCTCCAGCTGTACTAAAACCAATAAACCACTCCCCCCTGCCTTCTTTGTTCTTGGTCTGGCCCGGAAGGTTTCAAATAGGTGTCTGATCTCTGGGGAATCTTTTTGCCAGACACCTGGACACAAGAAGAAGAAGGTTAGAAAAAAAAATACATTACACCACTCTAAAACCCTTTAAAACATACCACATACACTACACACTGACACTTAAAAGATATCACCAAAATTACATTCATCATTCTTATTTCTACAGGCTGGAGCCTGGGGATGTGCAAATTAGTAAAACTTTAAAGTGCAGTGTGCCATCCAAAGTGCTATGTGCATGTTCAAGTGTTTCAGGTAAGAGCTCTCTTTTTACTTCACAGTAACGAACCGGGTCTTCGTTACAATACATCTCAAACTGTGCGACGGAACCGCGGGGTTTAAAAGTTCACCGCTCACGATCTGTGCGGCGCGACGCTCGGACGCGACCGGAGTGCTCACACTGTACGTCGTGCCCCGTTGGGTGACAGGGACCCAGACCACTGGAGGCGCCGGGGGGAACGGAGGGGAAAGAGGAAAGACGAGACGCCCCAGCAGACCGCCCGGCCCGCACCCCCCGTACGGAAACAGACGGCCAGCACTTTTGAACCCTCCCCAACCCCCCCGCGAGCCAACGTCCGGGCCCCGCGGGTCCCAGGGCCGGGCGGAGGTCGCTTCGGGGATGCCCGCTCCCCTCCCTCTCTTGGCGGGGAGGGAGAGGAGGGAGGGCGCTCCTGCTTGAACAGCAGGATGCGCTCACGAAAACCTCACGACGGCTGACTGAATATTCAAACATGTTTGATTTTCAACCGACCGTCTGATTCCTGATCGGGAGGTAGACGTGACAACTCAATGAAAATCGGTGAAAATCAAACATGTTTGAAAATCAGTCGGCAGTCGTGAGGTTTTCGTGAGCGCATCCTGCTGTTCAAGCAGAACTACCAGGGGGCGCCCTCCCCTTCTCTCCGTCCCCGCCAGAGGAGGGAGGGGAGCGGGCATCCCCGAAGCGACCTCCGCCCGGCCCGGTACCCGCAGGACTTGGATGTCGGCTCGCGGGGGGAGGGCAAGCTTTCCGGTCCGCGCGACCCGCTGGCCGTCTATTTCCGTATGCCTCCGCTCACGGGGGGTGCGGGCCGGGCGGTCTGCCGTGCCGCGCGGTGCGGCAGCTCAGGCCCTGGCCGTCCTCCATGCGCCGGCGGGTACCCAACTCTCCCCCCTCTTCCGGAGGGGGCACAACATACAGTGTGAGCACTCCGGTCGCGTCCGAGCGTCGCGCTGCACAGATCGTGAGCGGTGAACTTTTAAACCCCGCGATTCGTCGCACAGTTTGAGATGTATACAAGTACCACGACTGAAAAACTCAGTGTATGCCCGGCTTAAGGGTGAATATCTCGCGTTGTGTAGAAAATGGCGTGCCAATCAATATGGCCGCCACGTAAGGGGTTCTGGGTAACGGAGTCACGTGATTGCAAGGGGTCTTATTGACTACGTCAGCAACGCTTGGTTTAAAAATTCTAACCGGAGCTATGCCTGTTAGCTCAATCAAGCTATAAAAACACAGTGAAAACTCTCACGCATTGACCGTCTGTCACACGCATTTCACTGACTTCACAAGCAACACATGGCATTTCTCACGCATAAAAATAACAAAGCCCGTTCACAGCACTGTCCATCCAGAGCTCAGTCTAAGCTCCGCCTTCTGCGGAGCTGTTTCAGCTTCTTTCACAGCTTGTGGCCTTGAGTAATTATCCCTGCTGCAGTTCGTGTTAACAGAGCAGCAGGAAGAGTGATCAGAGTTTTAAATAATTTTGGTATTAACCAGTGGTGACAGTAAGCTGATGCGGTCTGCTACTGCGTAGCAGGAGGTAAGGGGGGAGAGGTGCTGGCAGATGAAGCCTTAATTCGGGACTAATCATGGCTGCAGTTGGATCAGAAGGTTACACTTTATTTGAATGGGTCTACATAAGACTGACATTACACTGTTATGAACATAAATGACTCTTTATGAATGTTTAGGACTGTTGTCATTAATTGTCATTCTGTAAATTATGACACTATTAAAGCAAAGTTGACATTGTTTAAAATATCTTTGTTATGACAACTTGACATTAACAGAGACAAGGTTAAGTTTATTGCTTGATTTGGGATTAGGTTAATTTAAGGGCTTGGGGTTTTGTTAAGGGCTTGTCATAACAAAGACATTTGCGAAGCCCAGATGTTCTAGTTTTCCTACCAGATGTTGAGGGATGATGGTGTTTAGTGTTTCCCGCAGGAATTTGCTTAGGCGAGGCGGTGTTGTCGGCCGGAACAAGTTTTGCGCGGATGACTGGTGGAGGGGTGACGTCTACATCGATGGCTCGATGCAGACGCCGATGGTGAGGTCGACCTGCTTCTCGCTTCAAAGTATCCATGTATTTTTGCCTGTTTTTTCCCTGCCATTCACTATATGCACATGAGAAAGCAACAACAAAAAAACGCGTGTTAACGTCAAATAAACATGCAAGCATATCGAGTTAGTTTTTTTCTTTTTTTTTTTGGAATGCTGGCGAGGCAGTAGTGTGAGTTTGGCGAGGTGGCCGCCTCGCCAAGATAGTGCTGCGGGAAACACTGGTGTTGAATGCTGAACTGTAGTCCAGGAACAGCATCTGCACGTGCGTGTCCTTCTCCACCAGGTGTGCCAGGCTCAGGTGAAGAGCGGAGGAGATGGCGTCCTCAGTGGAGCGGTTCTGCCGGTAGGCAAACTAGAACGGGTTGGGGGGAGACTGGAGACCATGTGTTCCTTTACGAGCCTTTCAAAGCTCTTCATCATGATGGGAGTCAGTGCAACAGGCCGGTAGTCGTAAAGCAGGTGACTTGAGGTTTCTTCGGCACCGGAATGATGGAGGCAGACTTAAAGCATGCAGGCACTCTGGCTTGGTCCAGCGAGGTGTTAAAAATGTCTGTGAGGACACCAGCCAGCTGACCTGCACACTCCTTGAGCACCTGCCCAGGTATGTTTTCGGGGCCTGGGGCCTTCCGCGGGTTGACTCTCCTCAGTCTTCCACACGTCAGCAGTGTCAAGGCAGAGGACCTCCTCTTCCTGATGGGGGAACAGCTTTAACTGCTGGAGTGCTGTTTAGTGCCTCAAACCTCCCCAATAAGTTGTTTAGTCCATTTAGGAAGTCAGCGTCAACTTCTCCCACCGGGGGGAGGGCGTGTTGTATTCTGTTATTGCCCGTATGCCTTTCCACATGCTCCTGGTGTTGCTGGCGTCATGGAAAAGCTCCTGGATTTTCTTAGTGTGGTTCCGCTTCGCTAACCTGATGGCACGATTCAAGTTGGCTCTCGTTGTCCTTAGTGCCTCCTTGTCACCAGACTTGAACGCAGAGTCCCGTGCTTTGAGTGCTTGATGGAACTCCTCAGTCATCCAGGGTCGTTGGTTGGCTCAGGTGATGGTGACCTTGGTTGTGCTGACGTCCTCAATGCATTTGTTGATGTAGGCTGACACAGTCATGGCGTACTCATCAATGTCGATCTTGTCCTCATAAGTTGCTGCAGCTTTGAACATGTCCCAGTCAGACCAGGAACAGTCCTGGAGTGCCTCCATTGCTCCTTCAGTCCACACCCTCACCTGCCTCGCTGTAGGTTAAGCTCTGATCAGCAGGGGCCTGTGTTATGCCATAAGCTGGTTGAATATGCTTATTATTAATTATAATTTGGTATTATTAGGGCTGGGCAACGATTAAAATATTTAATCGCGATAAATCGCACTGATCGCGATTAATCGCGATTAATCGCATTGTATTTACAAACTCCAAGAATGAATTCAAAAGTAGTGTAAAGAGCACTTTTATTTTAATGTTCTGCTGCCATATGAACAAAAGTGTTGTAACATTTGTAGCACTTATCAGTAACACATATTTAGTGTAAAGCTCAACTTAAACATGTAAAACAAAAAATAGCAATAATAATAAATTAAAGCTTATTGCCACTGACAGGGAATTCTCTTTATGGGGAAAAAATCTACCAAAAACAGGCAATTTCTGAGGTAACAGCAGGGAGCAGCATTACCATTTTATGTTCAATACCAAAGTTTAACTTGGCAGTGGTTCCAACTAACTTGTTTCTGTCATATTCCATGCTGGAAGAACTTTAAACTGAAATGCTTGCTAACTCGATATGCTTGCGTTTATTTGACGTTGACACGCGGTTTTTTGTTGTTGCTTTCTCGCGCGCATATAGTGAATGGCAGGGGGAAAACAGGCAAAAATACATGGATACTTTGAAACGAGAAGCAACTTCACCGACGGCGTCGATGCAGACCCCCCCCGCTCCGCTCCGCACAAAACTTGTTCCGGCCGCCAACTCACCGCCTCGCCTAAGCTCGCCCGCGGTACCTGCGGGAAACACCGCCTTCCGCATGTCAGCTGTGTTTTTTTCCGGCCAGCACCTTTCTTCCTCTTTGAATCTGAGGCTGGGCTGACAGCGAGGTTATTGGCGCATTATCGCCACCTACTGTTCTGATTCAAACCCCTACACCGCAGCAACAGACCTTCACAAAATAAAAGCATGTGAGCAACATGCGTTAACGCGCGTTAAAGAAAATATCGCCGTTAATAGTCTAATGAGTTAACGCGAAATTAACGCGTTAACTTGCCCAGCCCTAGGTATTATAATTTAAATAATAAATCATTCAACTCAAAATTCCGCTATAACAAATATAGTTCAAATGGTGGTGATGTTAGCTATAAGCTTATAAGTATTTATACCACTAATGCATTAGTTAACTTGCTGTTATGAAGTCGTTTATGCTGGAATAAATGATCAGGTCGGACTGTTAGCCGATGAGGTTTATCCAGCAGGCTGTGAGAACCCCAATGTAACTGCAATTAGAGTTTAAATCCTTATTCCTTATCACCATCCAATGATATTGTCTCTGTATTAATATCAGATGTTAACTCCAAAGGAGGTTAGCTCTGAATTCTGAATACCCAGGCAACTGTAAATTGGACTGAACACAAAACAATGTCTATTCCGCAGTCGTTGGTTTTATTGAACCAAAAGCAATTCCCTGTTACAGTAATTCTCTGATTCAACAACTTTGGAATTCTTACTCATTACTAAACTAACATGCAAACTATATATGTGGAAATAAAGAACAAAACAAACAATAAACAATGGATTAAAATGAGCGGTTAGCAGATCTTAACTTAACTCACAGTTCAGATACACGTCACCCTCCCAAGATGGCTGCTACGATGACGTATGAGGGGAGGTCCTAATGACGTAACCACGCTTACGCTGATGGGATAATGCCTCGCTTTGAGAGGGCGCAGCTAACTGGGAGTTTAAAGCAAAGCCCGCGACTTGAGCTCGGACAAAGAGATTAAATTGATAAGAAGAAGCGAAAAGAGAGAGGGGGGGAAAAGCAGGGAAAAAGATGAAAAGAAATTAAGCAGTAACCCACGGCGGGGTTCTTGATGGATCACAAATCAACACAGCAAAAATCAATTGTAAAATGCATGCACATACAAAGAGAATGTTCAGCAAAATAATTCCAACTTCGTCGTGGAATAAAAGCATTAACCAACACCTACAAAGTTCTACCGCCTGCCCAGGCACTTCTAAACACCCTGTTGGTGAGACAGAAATAAAAGGGGAGACCCCGTTACTTTGAGGTGCCTCGGGGCTGGTCCGGAGCGCTCCGAGTAGCGGCTTTCTGGACGCGCCTTGACGAGCGCAGTTGTCCGCAGGCTGCAGCGGGACGAGGAAGAAGCTCCTTCGTTTCTTCCTCCGGGTTCACAGTCGCTTTGTTGACCAGACAAAGCGGGGTCCTCTTCGATCACTGGGAGATACGGCGTCTCTCAGTCTTTTGATCAGAGGGAATTTAAAAGTACTTATTTTAGTCGACCTCCTGTTATAAAAAGCAGGGAATAACCGTTGCGTCAAAAAATCTCGGTCAAGCGAGCAATCGAACACGTGGCGTGGGATTACCCCAACGGAAACAGCTGTGTGTGTCTTCTCGGGTTGGCTAAAAGCCAGGGAAGAAGGAAGATTGTCGTGTGTGATCGGCTTTTATAGCCATCACCATAGCAACCTTATCTTGATCGGCGGCCATTTTGCCGTGTTGCGTGATGGGAGTTGGTGGCCATTTTGACCACATGAGTTGGTGGCCATTTTGACCACATTGCATCATGGGTAACGCAGTCCGTTACGTCCCGAATTGATGCCGTTTTCTGTCACGTCTGAACTGGCACAACACCTGTATGCAGGAAATAGCATCACAGAAAGGTGGTCTGTTCCTCTAAAATTCCTCCCTTTTCGACTGTTTGCACATCACGCTATCTCGGTTCCTCGACAATCTGTGGTACTACTGCTCTCTGGGATTGAAGGCGGGACCAAGCAACTCAAATTGGCAGTGCCTGTAATATTCAGGCAGTTATGCTTGGTTATAATTGTGATACGTCGTTGTTTGCGGAGAGTCAGGTGAAGAAGGCAACTTTTGGTGAATTAACTTGACGTAGATTTCATGAATTGGCGCTATATAAATAAAATTTAATTGAAAAGAGATAAGACAAACAAACGTCTAATAACGAATTACAGACGCAGAAAACAACAGACGCTAAAGTTCATCACACTGCTAAGCAGAATTCTCACTGGAAATCGTTTGTCATGGTAGGGAAGCTAGTACTTTTATCCAACCCATCCATCTATTGTCCTCCGCTTATCCAGGGTAGGGTCGCGGGGATAGCAGCTTCCGTAGGGAGGCCCAGAAATCCCTCTCCCCAGCCACTTGGTCCATCTCCTCCGGGGGACCTCAAGGCGTTTCCAGGCCAGCCGGGAGACATAGTCCCTCCAGCGTGTCCTGGGTCTTCCCCTGGGCCTCCTCCCGGTGGGACTTGCCCGCAACACCTCACCAGGGATGCATCCAGGAGGCATCCTAACCAGATGCCCGAGCCACCTCAACTGGCTCCTCTCGACGTGGAGGAGCAGCGGCTCTACTCTGAGTCCTCCCCGGATGACTGAGCTCCTCACCCTATCTCTAAGGGAGAGCCCAGACACACTACGGAGAAAATTCATTTCGGCCGCTTGTATCCAGGATCTCATTCTTTCGGTCACGACCCAACGCTTGTGACCATAGATAAGGGTAGGAATGTAGATTGACCGGTAAATCGAGAGCTTCGCCTTTTGGCTCAGCTCTCTCTTCACCACAACGGATCGGGACGGCGCCCGCTTCACAGTGGACGCCGCACCAATCCACCTGTTGACCACCTGTCCACCTGCGCCATCTTCCCCTCATTTGTGAACAAGACCCCAAGATAATTAAACTCCTCCACTAGGGGCAGCACATCCTCCCCAACCCGGAGGACGCACTTTTCCAGTTCAAGACCATGGTCTCAGATTTGAATGCACTGATTTTCATCCCGGCCGCTTTGCACTCGGCTGCGAACCGCTCTAGTTAGAGCCGTAGATCACGCCTTGATGAAGCCAATAGGACCATGTCATCCGCGAATAGCAGAGACGCAATCCAAAAAACACCAAAACGGATCCCCACAACACTTTGGCTGCGCCTAGAAATTCTGTCCATAAAAGTTATGAACAGTATCGGTGACAAATGGCAACCTTGGTGGAGTCCAACTCTCATCGGAAACGAGTCCGACTTACTGCCGGCAAGTGGATCAGACTCTGACACTGGTCATACAGACTCTGGATCAGCTCTAGTATTTTTATGAATGTCTGAAATGTCAGGTCATGCGTTCTTTGTTATTAGCGAACCGGGCTACTGAAAAACCGAGCCGAACCCACCTATTGAACTGGTCCATGTTTAGCGCGGTCCGGTTGTGTCTGGCATCGTACAGTTTGCGTTCCATTTATCTCAGTTACCGAGCTTGAACTGGTCTTGACACGGTTAAAAAGGGGTATTGTTACAGGGGTAAATGAGACTGTCAGGATGCAGCTTGAAGGCTGCATTCTGAACATTTCCTGCTTCATCCCTTCCCAGCGCAGCTCTGATTGGGAGCACCTGTCAGGCTGTAATCATCCCATGACTGGTTCCACCTGTTCTCACCCCTTTATAAGCTCACCTCTGTTTGTTCTTTGTTGCCGGCTCGTAATGTCCTACTACTCCAACACCATGCCCGTCTGCTCCTGTCCTTCCGTCTTGGTTCCCGTCTAGTCAATTTAGTTTCTCTTTGCTGCGCTGCTGGTTTCCGCTCCTGTGTTCTTGGTCTCTGATCTTCACTCCCGATCCTGCAGCAGTGCAGCCCCTCCGTTTCATGGACTATAGCTCCTCCGTTTTATGGACATTCAACTCCGCTCTGTACCTGCCAGCCAGCTCCTGCATCCTTCATCTCTATCTGGTAACTGACTCTGGTTCATGTCATCCATCATCCACCTTGTGCAATAAACTCTCTTAAAACCAGCTGTGTGTGCGTGCTGTGTCCGGGTTCATCCAAGACAAAATCATGACAGAGACCAACATGGATAAACAAACCCATAGATAAATGATAATCTGTAGGGTTTTCATTGCCTGGATGTGAAATGTATAATTCAGATTGTGCTTTTTATAATCAACTGAAATATTTTTTTTTATCAAAGTCAGGAAAAAGATTTCTCTTCCAGGGTCCAGTCAGCCCTGCCCGAAAAATTTATATATGCTCACTCTTAACTTTTGGTAAAAGTTGAGAGGTCTGGTGAAAACCCGTTAAGTAAACCATTCTAAACTTTCCCTGTTCAACTCTGCCAATCCTGTCTGTGCCTCCATGTCAGTTCAGTTCACTTTGGGCATCCAGTTGGAAGCAGTTGAAGCAGGGAGGGTAAAGGCTGGTTGTCTGACCAGCTATAGGCAGCTAGCTGAAATGTGGCTGTGCGGAGGCGGCACCGGGTCCTTCATGTGGGTTTCAGGCCTGTGAAGGGGGTCGCAACATGGGGCCTCTGCTCTCCTGCTGGCTTGGCTCTCACGTCAGCTTACTCCTGCACAGCTTAGAAACACCACCACTAATTTGATTATGATGTTAGTTTCACAGAAGGCAGACTTTACTCAGCTTGGTCAACCCTGCCCTATGCAGCTCGCGTGGGTCCCAAAATGGACTCAGCGTGGATGAGTTTCTCTAGATCTTTCTCTAGATCTTGTTAGGACATCAGTCCTTTATTCCTGGTAATGTTCTTCAGTTGGTAGAACATTGACTTTATGATAGTCTTTATATGTCCTTGAAGGTTCAGGTCTGAGGCCATCACCACACCCAAAGTAAGAAACCACAAAAGCCTGTTTTCAAATTACAAGAAGCCATTTTGGGGACACAGCAAACACGTCGAAGAACACATGTTTACTGTGTAGCTCCAACTGGAGCTACAATGAACAGAAGCTAACTGGATACATACACAGTAGAAATAAAGACAGCATTTCTATTTTCTAGCCGGCAAGCGGAAACTAGCAAGGAACGATAATGTATATTGGTGTCAGGTAGGGCTGGGAGATAAATTGATTTATTTGATTAATTTAAATTTACAGTTTATTAAGATTTAGTTCTTGAAAAATTAGGATTTGACTTTGCTATAGCGCTCGTTGTGCTTTCATGGCAATGTTGAATTCATGTTTCGGTCAATATATTGTTAAAATATTGTAAAGGGGAAACTTATTTTTACCAGAAGACGGGGCACTTTAACTTATTAATTTACTTTTTTAAAAGTTAGTTTAAAGTTAAGCTAGTGAAGTGAAGCCATTTCTTAGCTCATGGTGTAAAACCCCTAGCAGAAAACATTTTGTTATATTTCTATTGTTTACAATTGCAGGCCTGCCAACTTGTTTAACAAGTATTCAATTAAATTTTCTTTATATAGCACCAATTCATGAAACATGTCATCTCGAGGCACTTTACAAAGTCAAATTGAATCATATTATACAGATTGGGTCAGATTATACAGATTGGTCAAAAATGTCCTATATAAGGAAACCAGTTGATTGCATCAAAGTCCCGACAAGCAGCATTCACTCCTGGGAAACCGTAGAGCCACAGGAAGAGTCGTCTGCATTGTACATGGCTTTGCAGCAATCCCTTATACTGAGCAAGCATGAAGCGACAATGGAGAGGAAAACTCCCCATTAACGGGAAGGAAAAACCTCCAGGAGAACCAGAACCAGGCTCAGTATGAACGGTCATCTGCCTCGACCGACTGGGGTTACAGAAGACAGAACAGAGACACAACAAGAGAGACAAAAAAGCACAGAAGCACACATTGATCCAGTAATCTGTTCTATATTAGATGGTAATAGCGGGTGATCTGTCTTCTCTGGATGATGTCACAGTTAACAGAACGCCAGACCAGGTGTACCTACTATGAAGATAAAAGAGAGAGAACAAAAAGTCAAAAGCTGTGTACACAAATGCTCCAGCAAATTCTACATTATAAAAAAAGAAAAACCTACCGAAAATTCTCGCTCTCATGCCATCTTGAAGACATTCTTCTTCCAAATGTTGGCTGCATATGACGTGTTTTCTCTCTGGCCAGAAGCACGATGGAAAATCTTCTCTCTTCAAGGTGGTAATCTAATAAAAGAACCCGCTGGATCATGAATCGGAAATGTGAAAAAACAGTTTTTTCCAATTTTACTCGATGTATTGTTACATCCAGCTGCCATGCATGTGAGCATTGTTGCTTCAGCAATAGCTCTTGCGAATTTCAATGGTGAAGTCTTCTGGAAATCCAAAATAATTGTTGCTGTTCGCAGCTGTGTACAACAGCTCCTATTGAGTTTGCTTGTAAAGCGTGGCGAACTGCCTTCGGCTCTCCGTGATTCTACGTCACAGGATGTGATGTCAGGCGGCCATTGCTGCCCAAATATGGGCAGTAATGGCCGCCCCCATACACAGTGATCCTGATGATAATTTATGCTTTTATTTTCTTATTGATTAACGCTAAATTCATTAAATAAACACGAACGTATTAGTTTTAGTTATAGCTAATGATCCACGGACTGACCAGACTTCCCCTTTAATGCCAAATAGAGCCCAACAGATTTACTTTCACAAGTGGAGCATTACTGCTTTCGCTATTGTGCTCTGCATTTTTTATATATATATATATATATATATATATATATATATATATATATATATATATTAGGGCTGTCAAAATAACGCGTTAATTTCGATTAATTAATAAAAAAAAAAATAACGGATTAAAAAAAAAAACTCAGATTAATCGGTGAGGCGCGCCTCCCCTGCGGGGGCGCCAAAGAGTCACAGGGGAGGCGCAAGAAGACATAGAAGAAGACAGCGCTGCCGCTCAACTATTCGTGCCTTCTGTTTGAGCGCGCAGGAACCAATCCAAGCGCGCAGTGAAACAACTCAACGCTCAAAACCGGTCTGGCACGGTCTGAAAAACTCTTCTCAACCCACTGTCCTCGCGGTGAGTTCCATCTCTGCTCGCGCGTACCTGCTCGTTCCAAGCTCAACACCAGCTGTGCGCTCGCTCGGCAGTTAAAGCCAATCACAGACAGGTTTTTTTCATCCAGTCAGAGTATGGCTTGCAAATACTGCATTCAGATGAATTAAATCAAAATGCTGCAGCCTTTGGCAGAAATTACTAAACATCACCGTGGGATTGAAGAAAAACAAATAAAAAGTGTCATATTTTAGCCTAAAATATTTAGGCTAAAGTATTTAGACTAAAATATTAGAGTTAGTAAGTGAGGTGTGAAAAAGAGACAAAATGTTTTTGTCTCTTTTCTTTCCAGCTTCTGGGAGGTGATGGAACAGTTTATTCTGTTAATAATCATCATGAATGTCATCATTATTTAAAGAGCACTTTAACACGAGGTAAAACAAAATGCCAAACATCAGAAATACATAAGATAAGAGATAACAACTAATAAAATAGCAATAGGTCTAAATTGTATATAACTAGCCTAAAAAGTAGATTGGAATATGGAATATGTTGACGTCTGTTAAATTCAGGTTATCTTTTTTTATTATTATTTCAGTTAATGTCTCCTGTTGACGTGAGTTCAGTTTGACATTGGCATCTGTCTAGTTCAGTTTGTCCGCTGTTGAAAACAGCACTTTAATGTATCTAATGCTGATTATTCATTGAATCATTTGAATTTATATGCGATTAATTTAGATTAATTAATTACAGAGTATGTAATTAATTAGATTATTTTTTTTAATCGACTGACAGCCCTTATATATATATATATATATATATATATATATATATATATATATATATATATATATATACACACAAAAAACTCTATTGGAAATTATTTTGGGATTAGTTAAATTTCAATTATCACAGAAATAGGCTAAAAGAGACTGACAGTGACAATGTTCTACATGGTATTTTGTGCATATAAATACGATTACAAATGTAGCATATATCAGTTCAGCTCTGTGGCAGGGCTGAAAAAACAATAATGGAAACGCTCCTTAAACAGGCTGGTTGGAGTAGGGCGGATGGAAATGAGCTCAGATATGCACCGATAAATCAGTTCGAAAAGAACACAGAGTTCTGGGTTTATTTCTGGTCTGGAGCATGATGGTCTGCTGAGGCCTGGGGCTGGAAAATGGTTTTAATCTGGTTTCAATTATTAATAATTAAATTAGAAAATACTATTCAGTGTTTCCCGCAGGAATTTGCTTAGGCGAGGCGGTGAGTTGGGGGGGTGGGACGACGTTTTGCGCGGACCGACTCGCGGAGGAGGGGGGGTTGGTGGAGAGACAAGTTCTGCGCGGACCAACTGGGGGGAGGAGACGATAAGTTTTGCGCGGACGGACTCGCGGAGGGGGGTCGAGGAGGAGGAGGAGCGGACCGAGTCGCGGAGCGGGGGGGAGGAGACGACAAGTTTTGCGCGGACGGACTCGCGGAGGGGGGTCGAGGAGGAGGAGGAGCGGACCGAGTCGCGGAGCGGGGGGGAGGAGACGACAAGTTTTGCGCGCGGGGTGGATCCATGTGTTTTTTCCCTGCCATTCAAGCACGCGCGAAAGCAACAACACATGTGTTAATGTGATGTTAATGTGTTAACGTCACATTAACATGCAAAGCATGTGTTCGTTTTTTTTTTTCTTTTTTTGAACGTTACCGCGGCGGTAGCCTGAGTTTGGCGAGGCGGCCGCCTCGCCAAGATAGCACTGCGGGAAACCCTGCTATTCTTTCTAATCAACTTGTTTTTTGGTTTCCAAAGAAGGCTTATACAACATATTTTTCTTATTTTGATTGTCACATCTCCTCTCTAACCTCTCTGCTCTGTGTTGTTTTCTCTCCTGTAGATCAGACAACCATCAGAGTTGATTCCAGAGAAACCGTCATTTTGCCATGTAGAGCTCCTGGGGACGGAACTGTTAGAACTGCAGAGTGGAGTCGAACTGATCTGGAGTCAGATCAATATGTTATTTTTTACAGAGACAACAAGATTGATATAGCGGCTTCGTGTCCATCCTTTAAGAACCGTGTAGAACTGCAGGATGTGAAGAATGGAGACGTGTCTTTGGTTCTGAAGACAGTGACGACTGCTGATAGAGGAATATATGAGTGCAGGGTTCAGGGCACTGACCCCCCCATCAGCACCGTTGGTCTGATTGTTGAACCAGGTGAGTCTGTTTGTCTTCCAATCAATCAATCAATCAATCAATCAATCAATCAATCAATCAATCAATCAATCAATCAATCAATCAATCAATCAATTTTATTGTCAACTACAATTTGCATTGCAATCGAAAATTCAGTTCCAGTAGAAACGTCCATAACATACACTTAACAAACATTTTGGGGGAACGACTGACTGAGGCCTTGCGTTGCCAAGGAACGCAGCCAGACGGCCGCTGCTATTTCAGCGCAGCCGTTAGGTGAATTCCTCCAAAACTGCCCCGAACCCCGCCTTACACGGAGTCCACAGGGAAAATCTGTTGAAAGAAAATTTTACATTGAGAGAGTCGAGGGAGATAAAAAAGACAGGTGCTTCACAATTTATGTTCCCACATATAATGTGAAGCATCCGACAAAAAACCTAATTGCACGAGAAGCACAAATAATTACGAGAGACATATATGCAGAAAGGTAAACATTTGAGTTGGGTGAAGTTCATCTGTATTTGTGAGCATCAGTTTATTTGTGTCTGTTTGGGTGAAGTGTTTATATTTCCGTGGAAGCTCTCCAGAGGCCATTTGTCCTTGATGTTATTCGCCAGCCAACAGTTCAGAAAACATCCACAGATGTCAGCGGGGGAGGAGGGGGCAGGGGGTTTGTGCGATCTCGCCATAACAACTCAGGGAAGAATTTAGAGATAGTGGGAAGTCAGATTAAAAACAGAATTTGTTGTGAGAACAAGCTGAAACCAACTTTTCCTTCAGCTTTAGAGTCTTTTCGTCGCTGGCTCCAGGATCCAATATTCCAACATTCCAATCGATGGGCTAGTAACGTTCACACTTCCAGGTTTTATCCAATCTCACCTCTGTGTACCACCTCCACGGTCAGCTTATCCAGCCGTCCGTTTTGTTCATTTAACGCCTTAGTGATCATGTCGACTGTCACCGGCAGTCTCATCAAGGCCATGTTGACTGCCAGCAGCTTCTGAAGGTGTTGATACATTAGATATCCTCCAAGACCAAAAAAGAGGAATCCAAGTATCGTAAATCCTTATAAGTAGACGTCTTCTACGTCCTGAACAGAAATAATTGAGAGGCACACCGTGGACCATTTCTGCCACGGGTCCAAGATGTATCCCGTAAAAAAAGTTCCGTCAGGACAGGCACGCTCCCCGGTCCTTTGCTTTCCAGTTGAAAACATTTGATCAGCAGCGTTGAGAGACCAGCTGACGAGATCCATAATTTCCTTAGAGCTTTCAGTTGCTATTAGGGGTGTGCAAAATAATCGTCATGACGATGCATCGCGATTCTAATATTCGCGATCCAATGCATCGATTCTTGACGCCAAGTATCGATTTTTAATTTAAAAAACTAAGAAATAAAATGGATGAATGGTTGGCGAACATCAGCCAAAAACAAGTGGAATACAACTTCCAGTCTAGTAGATGTTGCTGCGGATGTGTTGACCCCTGCTGCCTTGTGTCACAAGCATTTCCGGCCGTGGGATACTGCGACGAGTCATTCATAAACAAAACATAGAGGAGACTGAGAAAATTCGCCCGGCTCCATCAAATTTCAAGTCCGATGTTTGGACATATTTTGGCTTTAAAAACAAAGAAGGTAAAAACAAAATTGATATGATGCACGCAATTTGCAAACACTGTTACATCATAATGAAATACTGTGGGAACACAACAAACTTAAAGGCACACATGCAGAGGCGCCATCCAGAAAAACAAGAGCCGCCAGCGCCGCAAGCACTGATTAAACAAACAACATTTGATTGCAAGCTAGTAGGCCGTGGGCCAGAATCTGTAGGGTGACTTTTCGTATGAACTGTCAGGGAGCAACTTTCTTCCACCGGGAAAAGTTGCTACACATAGCAGTGATCTCAAAACATCAACGTTCCCACGTTTTCACTTGCACATTAATAAGTTATAGCCGATAAAAAATCGAAACTGTGGCGCTCCGGTCCAAGAGGTCACGTGATTCGATTTTTGCTGCTCAGCCAATCCGATCGCTGTATTGTCAAAAATACAATACAAAATTCTACAAATTCCGAAGGGGATAACTCGTTTGGCACAACAAGTTTATACAACGCCTCTCGCCCATTGACAGCTGGAGATAGACACCGGCACCTCTCGAACGCAGGGATAAGCGTGTTAGAAGATGGATGGATGGATGGATGGATGGACTGGGCTATTTCTTTTTCCTTGCCATCAAGATCTCAGCCAGCTGGCACCAGAAAATGCTATTATTGGGTTTTCTTCGTCTGGAAACAAATGCATACAAACATCTTACGAGCGCAGCCATGATGAACTGGTGAACGCGCACAGCTGACAATACAGCGATCTGATTGTCTGAGCAGCAAAAATCGAATCACGTGACCTCTTGGACCGGAGCGCAACAGTTTAGATTTTTTATCGGCTATAACTTATTAATGTGCAAGTGAAAACGTGGGAACATTGGTGTTTTGAGATCACTGCTATGTGTAGCAACTTATCCCCGTGGAAGAAAGTTGCTCCCTGACAGTTCATACGAAACTTCTTAAGCGTCCTACAGATTCTGGCCCACGGACTATAGCCCCAATTTCTACACGCGCAAACATTTGAATGTTTTCATTTCATTGGTTTGAAGGACCACTGAGGCCATGTAAACGGCACTGATTATCCTTATTTTGTTATTTTAAGTTTTATAAATCCTAAGCACTTTTTGTCACTGTGACCACTCCAGTAATAGTAATATTTGTGTCCAGTAACAGTAATATTTATTTTCATGGCAATACCTCCAAAAGTCGTTTCAATATATACAGCTATGTATGAATAATTATGTATCAATTGAAGACACTATCCAGATCATATACCGCCAGTCAGCCACTGGTAATGGCTGTATTTTTTTCTAACAGTGTTCAGTGAAAATATCACAATACATTGCGATGCATCGCAATAATTCAAGTATCGTGATGCATCGTGATAGAATCGCATCATGTCTTCTTTGGCAATACCCACCCCTAGTTGCTATGAAGAAATGGCACAAAAAAAAACAAACGAAGCAAATAGCAGGAGAGAAGGGGAAGGTTAATAGCAGATAAGGAGCTCTGAAGAGCTGAAGAAAAACCGACCGACCTCTGAGAGAGACAGAACAGATGACCAGGAACCTCCCGCAGCTTCCTGGTTGCTGACATCAGATCAGATGTTGAATGGAATTTCTTTATTTGTCGAAATTTCGTTTTAGTACAGCCAATCTAGGAGACTTAAATGGGTAGATGTGAAACTGCAGCCACCTTCTTGCCAGGCGAGCAATGCAAGAAAAAAAAAACAAAGCACAAAGAAGCAAATTTACAGACAACATCATAAGCCGACATATTTCAGGTGGGAGGGTTTTCAGGTTGGGGAGGGCATCCAAGTTCAGTACCCCAAATAAGAAGCACTTACACGTGCATCCAACCTAGGTTCCTGGTAGACAGGTCTTTTCTTGTTTGCAAAACATCCAGGAGAATTTGAGATAGCCGGCCTTCATGCGATGTCCCAAACAGCCAAATCTGTTGGACGTTCTTCCATAAATAAAGCTAGAAACTTCCCCGAGGTCTTTTCATCTTTCCATACAGTTCAAACCACAGCCAACATGTTTTTCTGTGCAAGTACGTTATCCAGCTTGTGGTTTTGTTCATAGATCATCTGAGTTAGGGTGATTATGGCCTGATTCACAGCTTCACAAACTCCTGGCAGATTTAACTTTATGTTTTCAATGCATTAACCACAGGCAACAAAAATGTCCTGTAGATAAAGATGTTTGTAAATGAGTACTATTTATAACATAACATTTAGCTGTGTTAATGAATCAAAATATTGTTTTTCAAGCCTCTATTTAAAGCCTCTCCCTGAATGTTGAGATAATTGTTTTCAGAAACATGCTGTGGGGCAGAAAACCCAAACAGATCCAGGGTAGAAAACAGAGGACTACAGAGATATCTATAGCTGCTATTTATATTCAATTCAATTTAAAAATACTTTATTAAACCAAAAAAGAAAATAAATTTTAACCTTGACCTGGTGCATTATTATAAATATCACGTTAAACATTCACCTCCCGGACTGGAGTGTGAAGGCTCCTGTGGTGTAATGCTGCTTCCATGCCTCCTAACACTGAGGTCTCAGAAGAAGAACTAATTAACAGACTAACATGTTTGTTCAGCTAAAGTCCATTCTCAGTGTGCTTTACTGATACAAAAAACTATATCACAGCTTCCACATACTTTGGCGTACTGTGCGCAGACTGTGAGGCTTGCGGACTCCACAGTTGGGGAGTCTCTAACCCTAATCCTAACCCTCACACCTAAGGAGATTTTAGAGAGACCAATTAACCTAACAGTCATGTTTTTGGACTGTGGGAGGAAGCTGGAGTACCTGAAGAGAAACCACGCACACACAGGGAGAACATGCCAAGTCCATGCAGAAAGACCCAGGGGTGGACTCGAACTTCTGTGTCCAAAAATTGAAATGGAAACTCCCAATAATAAGAGAGCAGGATTGGTTAATATATGTTCTCATTTTAGAAAATGCAAATAGAAGATTCACGTACTGCCATACACACTCAAGTGTACATTTATATCTAGACATTACATACACAGCATGTGTATGTAATGTCTAGATATAAATGTACACTTGAGTGTGTATGATCACACACATTTCTGCCTTTAATAATATTGCAAGTAACAGTAAACAGTAAATGCATTGAGGACGTCAGCACCACCAAGACCATCATCACCCGAGCCAACCAACGACCCTGGATTACTGCGGAGGTCCGTCAAGAGCTAAAAGCACGGAACTCAGCCTTCAAGTCTGGAGACAAGGAGGCATTGAGGACAGCGAGAGCCAACCTGAACCGTGCCATCAGGCTAGCAAAGCGGAACCACAGTCAGAAAATCCAGGAGCTTTTCCATGACGCCAGCAACACCAGGAGCATGTGGAAAGGCATCCGGGCGATCACTGAATACAACACGCCCTCCCCCCTGGTGGGTGAAGTTGATGCTGACTTCCTCAATGGACTAAATAACTTCTTTGGGAGGTTTGAGGCACTAAACAGCACTCCAGCAGTGAAAGCTGTTCCCCATCAGGAAGAGGAGGTCCTCTGCCTTGACACCGCCGACGTGTGGAAGACTCTGAGGAGAGTGAACCCGTGGAAGGCCCCAGGCCCAGACAACATACCTGGGCGGGTGCTCAAGGAGTGTGCAGGTCAGCTGGCTGGTGTCCTCACAGACATTTTTAACACCTCTCTGGACCAAGCCATAGTGCCAGCATGCTTCAAGTCTGCCTCCATCATTCCGGTGCCAAAGAAACCTCAAGTCACCTGTTTCAACGACTACCGGCCTGTTGCACTGACTCCCATCATGATGAAGTGCTTTGAAAGGCTGGTAAAGGAACACATCGTCTCCAGTCTCCCCCCCAACACTCGACCCGTTCCAGTTTGCCTACCGACGGAACCGCTCCACTGAGGACGCCATCTCCTCTGCTCTTCACCTGAGCCTGGCACACCTGGAGGAGAAGAACACGCACGTGCGGATGCTGTTCCTGCACATCAGTTTAGCGTTCAACACCATCATGCCACAGCATCTGGTGGGAAAACTGGAGCATCTGGGCTTCAACACACCCCTACGAAACTGGCTGCTAGACTTCCTCACCAACAGACCCCTGCTGTTCACCCTGATGACACACGACTGCGTCCCCAGGTTCACCACCAATCACATCGTGAAGTTTGCAGACGACACAACGGTGGTGGGCCTGATCAGAGACGACAACGACCAGGACTACAGAGAGGAGGTGGAGCAGCTGGTGGGCTGGTGCAGAGACAACAGCCTGATCCTGAACGTGGAGAAGACGAAGGAGATCATCGTCGACTTCAGGAAAAACCGGCCTCACCACGCTCCACTGCTCAACAACAGCTCAGCTGTGGAGGTGGTCAGCAGCACCGAGTTCCTGTGGGTGCACATCACGGACAACCTCACCTGGACTGTGAACACCACGTCACTGGTGAAGAGGGCACAGAAGCGACTGTACTTTCTGCGGAGGATGAGGAGAGCCCGCCTACCCCCGCCCATCCTCACGACCTTCTACAGAAGCACCATAGAGAGTATTCTGACCAGCTGTCTCTCTGTGAGGTGTGGAGGCTGCAGTGCCTCCGACTGGAAGAACGTGAGGAGAGTGGTGAGGACAGCAGAAGGGATCATCGGGGCTCCTCTTCCCTCCATTAAAGACATTTCATCGCAGCGCTGTGTGTCTCGAGCCCGTAACATCATCAGGGACCCCTCACACCCCCACCATAGACTATTCTCCCTGCTGCCCTCTGGGAAGAGGTTCTACAGCATCCGCTGCAGGTCCACTAGGTTCTGCAAAAGCTTTTTCCCTGCTGCCATCAGACTGTTGAACTGCTGAACTGCTGAAGTATTAAAAACGGACTGTGTACCACACTCGACTCGCTGATTTGCACATTTGCACATTTGTATCGTATCCTGCAAAATTGCTGCTGCACCTTACCCAGAAACGTACTGCAAAACTGTTTACAATGCAACTGTCTACTTTTAAATCACTGCTGCACCTTACTGCATATTTGTTTACATTTGTTTTACATTGTTTACATTTCAACTGCCTACTGTTCACTGCTGCACTTTATCCGGAAGTCAATTGAAACATATCCTGTAAGCGACTGCGATTTATCACTGCACTTTATCCTGTACTGTAATTCACTGCAAGGTATCCTGTAGAGTTACTGCAATCTTTCTGAGCTGTGTGAAAACGAAATTTCGTTCTGTATGCACTCTGTCTATACAAAGTGACAATAAAGAAAGTCTAAGTCTAAACAAATTACCAAAAATATCTTCAATGATGATATAGAGTTGACAATTTGCATAGACTATACATAAAAGTATGTATGCACACACATGTACACATACACTATCCAGTGATTGAATACCTTTAATAATATAACATATAATATGTATATTAAATATGAATATATGTATAATATTTTAACATTGCATATAACATATATAACAGTATTATAAATATATCTATAACAATTATAAATATTTAATATTTATAATATTTAATAATAGTGTTAGTATATCCACTGACTGTAAAATTACCTGTGAAACGTTTTCCCACAGCCAGAAAACAAGCAGTTTTCTGGCTGTTTTCATGGTACTTTGTTTAACGACACAGAATCAGTAATGCTTCAGTGGGCGTGCAGCCTTGCGCTTGAATTCAGGTGTGCAAAATTACGTTTCCTCTAATTTAGGTGGCAACTTTTGGGGTCATGATGGGTGCTGGTGCCTATCTCCAGCATTCAATGGGCGAGACGTGGGGTACACCCTGGACAGGGCGGCAGTCTGTTGCAGTAACCAATATCATTAAATATAAATTATACTGATACCAGACATTACCAAAAAAAGTTATTTTTTTTTCCCACAGTTGATTGCATAGTTTGAAAAGCTGTACCTATACTGATCAATTCTGGTGTCGCAATGCATAAAAAGTGCAATATTTGCTATTGGATTCCACCTTTAAGACTATTGGTTTGCTAAAAGCAGAAAGTCATTACTCTGTCTGCTCTGACCACAAACAAAGCTTCAAACTCAGCCTTTGGCTTGGTAATTATGCACCCGAGTGCCCTGTGGCAAATAGATTTGTCTGGTCGGTGCGGCGACTGACTGAAAAACCTGTCGCTTTGAAAGGTGATGATGATGGTTATAAACTGTAACAGGCTAGAAGTGCATGGAGCTGAAAAGAGGGAAAACATCAGCAGCTGGATCAGCATAAAGACGCAGCGTGAACCACTTTGTGATTTAAGGTCATGCTGCTGAGGGGAAAATGTCGGACCTTATAGGCTTAATGAAACTCAGTCTGATTCACCAAATAAGTTATAGACCTACACTAAATAAACAAACCCAAAGATTAATGATATTCTGTAGTGTTTTCATTGCATGGATGAGAATCTGATCATTCAGATTGTGCCTTTTATAATCAACTAGAATATTTTGTCATAGTCAGGAAAAAAAGATAGTTTCATGTTGTTGACATGTTTTTGAATTACTTTTTTTCCCGCAAAAGAACCATATTGCCCGGTTTAAAAAAAAAACTATTAATATTCTCAACTCAGCATTATTTATACAATCTAAAAACTAGTAATTCAAAACAGAATTAAAAAGTTAAAGCCAGCAAAATATAAAATTAAAATCCATAAATAAGATCCACAAAACAAACAGCATAATCGTCAAAAGCTAATATCTCAAACTGTTTTAAGAGAACATTAAATCCAGAAAGAGAAATGGCCTGTCTGATATGTAAAGCTACTTGAATCCAGAGTTTTGTGCAACGTCAGAGAAAGTGCAGTTACCTCTCTGCACTTTTTGTTTTACGGCTGACTAATAAAAACTGATCTGCAGACCTGAGCAAAGGGTCTGATAGACCCTGGAAAGCAAGGCAATGAAAATATTTAAAAGCAAATAAAATCATTTTAAAATCAATCCGTATGTGAAGCAGTAGCCAATGAATTGCTGCTAAAACTGGAGAAATGTGCTCTTGTGTTCTGGTACCAGTTAAGAGAAGAGCAGCAGCATTTTGGACCAGCTGCAGTCAAGCCACTTTTGTTTTATTAAGCCCAGAGTAAAGTGCAGTGCAGGAATCTAAGCAAGTTATAATTAAAGCACAGATAAAAATCTTTAGTCAGCTGTCTCAGTTTGAAAAAGCTGGACCAAACCACATAGTTTAACTGATCATTAACATTAAAATTATTCTGTAGTCTTACACTCAGTCTGTAGTAGTGAATGTCAGATACTGACTTTAAGGTTCCAGGTCAACACTGATGTTAGATACATCAATGTGGTGAAACAATATAAACTTTTGAGCAACTATTTTACTTTTTAGTATCATAAAAGTCTGACTGTCCTCTGCTTTAAAAAGAAGGCTAAACGGTGTTTTCTCATAAGTGTCTCCTGAGGGACGACGAAAAGAGGGAAGAGGCCAAGAATGGAGCCTTGAGGCTCTTTGCATGAGTGGGAATCTTTAATAAAATAAAAACAGCAGTTCTCCATTCTTAAAAAAGGAGTGTAATAATACGGTCAATAACATAAAACTCCTTTATTATTTTATTGAGTATTATTTGAACAGTTTTTTTTCGGTTTTAACCCACTAACTTGAGCAATAACCTGTTAACATTTCTCTTTCACGTTTTAACAAAAGTAATACATGTCTATTTCCATGTCTGGTCGGATAAAAATGAGACGGAGCTGACTGGACTGGCTCTTCCAAGGTCTAGTCAGCCCCGCCCCGAGCCACGCCCCCCGAAAGTTAACGTAACCTCACTCTTAACTTTTGATAAAAGTTGAGAGGTCCGAATATTTGTTTATATCAGTCGATATGTAGGAATTAATATGAGAATCAATTCATAATTGGATTTTTTTTTTAACACAGCCCTAAACATAAAGTGCCACCAACAAACAAGTCAATGTATCAGACAGTCTGACCACTACTGAATGCTATGGTGAGATTCCTAAAAGTTTCTGGTAAAACGTATGATTATATAAACTGTAAAACATACAATAAACTAAATTATCTCACTGCCGTCACTCTCTCCCCTTCCATGTGGAGGAAAACCCACTTTTAACATTTTACCAACACATAAAGAACGTGTCTGATTCATTAATTATTACATAGCCAAAAATCTCAGACCTCTCTGATTTGGAAATAGATTTTTTTTTTTTTATTGCGATTATTTTGCATATGCGATTAACTGTTGCCTCCAACAAAATATCAAGACTATAAAACAAGCTGAACATCAAGTTATTATTTCTTCCCAGGCCTTACTGTACAGGTCTATTTGACAGGCTGATAAAATGAGGGGAGATATGAACCCCCCTCTCAACTTGAAAAAAGAAAGAAAGGAACAAGAGTGGGTTAAATTAGTAAATATGTTAAAAAGAAAGGAGAAAGATGGGTGGAGTAGAGCTATGTGCAGGATGCAGCCAGTTCTGAAATTGTAACCAGCCTTTTATGGAGTAGCTGAGGTCAGCCAGGCCAGATGACAACACCGGACAGAGTAGCAGGTTAGCAAACCCTCCTTACATGGAGCAACCATCCCATCTTAGAACTGGCAGATAGTACGTTTGTGTTTTGGACATGAGGATCAGGAGTATTAAAGGCAGCCCATCAGTGAGCCATGCCACCCCATACATGTATAAATAATTAATCTACTTTGTCAACTGAAATTAATGTCAATCATTACTAAACAGGAGAAGGCACACATTTCTTTTTTTTCTCTGCAGCTTTGGAAATAAATGTTGTGTAAACTTTAAAGTCCTAACAGCATTAATCATCTTTAATAAATCTAAACATAAAACACAATGTGGAACAGGAAAGATAACAGCAACTATAATAATAATAATCATAATAATCATAATATATAAGCAGTGTGAGTAGCCTACATCTTATTTCAGGCTCTGTGTTGTTTCCTCTCCTGCAGTTGAGGAACCCATCACAGCTGAATCTGGAGGAACCGTCATTCTACCATGTAGAGCTCCTGAGAACGATCGTGATGGAGACGTAGAGTGGAGCAGAACTGATCTGGAGTTCAGTCAATATGTTTATAGGTACAAAAACACGAAGGTGGATCATGCGGCCCAGTGTCCATCCTTTAGGAACCGGACGACTCTGCAGGACATGAAGAATGGAGACGTGTCTTTGGTTCTGAAGAAAGTGACGACTGATGATACAGGAAGATATGAGTGTCGAGTCGTTCAGAGAGAAAATAGCTGCAAGAAGAGATCCATTCTGGTCACTGATCCTCTCAGCTTCATTAACCTGAGAGTTGAACCAGGTGAGTCTGTTTGTCTCTGGATCAGAACCTCCAGCAGCTTCCTGGTTGCTGACGTCAGAGAAAAACATCTGAGATTAGATGTTGGTGTTTTATAAGCTGTTCCTCCAGGTCTGCAGCTTCTGAGCTTTAGATGGACAGAAACAAACACTTCACTCATCCATGGTCTCCAGATCCTAAAGAACTGAGATCTGATGGTTCATTTTTCACTGTAATCACTATTATTATAATAATGATTACAGTGTAACAGAAAACAGTTCTCAGAGTGAACAATGTAAGTTTATTAACTTTCCAGGTCTTTATTTTCTCAGATTGTTTATAAGTTATTTTGTTACAAGGAAGGAACAATTGCTTTGTTATAATTTGTAGTTGAGCTTCTAGGCTGTATGCTGTATGTTGTTGCTGTATTTCATATTGGCCATCTGAGAATAAAAATCATCCCATTAGCTGGAACTGAAATGTTTTCATTAAAATTTTAATCCAGCATGAAAGAGGGCCAGTCTGTCATGTAATCCTCTTTTTAACATTTGATCTCCATATTCATTACAAGAATCACTCTGCTAATGTTTTATTTTCAGATGTGTTATCGTTCAGAAATATGAGAATTATCCCAGTTTCCAGAAGGAAAGTGAAATAATTTAGGTTTACATGCACTTTATTTTAATGTTGGTACATCTATTCATCTAGCTCTTTTCTAACACGTCTATCCCTTGTGGGACCCTGAGAGCTTCATCCACTAGCAGCTAGGTAGTGAGACAGAGGAGCTGCCGGCTGTTGCTGAAATGCTCACAAAACAGGCGGAGCCTCTGGGGTTTATGGTCTGTCATGGAGGACATCTGCAGACTTCACTGTTTCTGCTTCCCTGATCTGAACTCCCTGCTGTCAGCCTGTGGAGGAGAAAACTGATTTCTAGCTGATTGGGTTCCCAACACTTCCAGCAGCTTTGTGGTTGTAGTAGTTTTTGTCTTCATCATCAGCTCACAGAGCTCTGGTGGAGGATTAGGACCATTAATGAGAAATGGAAAAGAAAATAAAGTCAGACATTTGTAACAAAAAACCCTCTGAGGTTTTCTGATCAATAAAGTGGGATTATTGTGACAGAAGTAGCCAGAAGTCCTCTCAGGTCTCAGGGTGAATCCCGGAGACGTGCATCAGGATATTCTTCACCTTTAATCATGGAAATTTATTTTTACATCTATTTCCTCCTAAAGTATAACATTATTGTTATTCTTTAATTGATGAGAGCCCTTATGCTCTGTCGTATAATAATATGGATTCTCATGGTGGGATAACCTTAGATATAATTACCATGGTTTCATTTAATGACCATATTAACACAATATTTTTTAACTTGATCTGATACTGTCACTTTAAACATCTTAGTTCTCACTGTAGAGTAAATCTGATGTTTATGTCTGATAATTATCTAAAACTCTGATAATTGTGAGCTAAAACTTTCTATCAGAGATGCTCTGATCAATCAGTCAGAGATGGAAGCAGAGACTTCTGGTTCTTCTCTGGTCTGGACCATGATGAAGGTCTGCTGAGGCCTGGGGACCAGAACCTGGTTCTGGTCTGGTTTAAACTATGAATAAGTCAATAAGAAATGATTAAAATTGTTTCAGATTAACCAATGTTTCTGTTTCTTAAACAGGATTAGATATGCTAATAGTGAATGATCAGATCTCATCTCTAACTTCTCTGCTCTGTGTTGTTTCCTCTCCTGCAGTTCAGAGAATCATCACAGCTGAACATGGAGAGGACATCATTCTGCCATGTAGAGCTCCTGAGAACGATCCTGATGGAGATGTAGACTGGAGCAGAACTGATCTGGAGTCAGGTCAATATGTTCTTATGTACAGAAACAGGAAGTTTGATCAAGAGGTCCAGTCTCCATCCTTTAGGAACCGGGTGGATCTGCAGGACATGAAGAATGGAGACGTGTCTTTGGTTCTGAAGAAAGTGACGACTGATGATACAGGAACATATGAGTGTCGAGTCATTCAGAGAGGAAATAGCTGCAGGAGGAGATTAATTCTGGACCCTGACCCTCTCAGTGTCATTAACCTGAGAGTTGAACCAGGTGAGTCTGTTTGTCTCTGGATCAGAACCTCCAGCAGCTTCCTGGTTGCTGACGTCAGAGAGAAACATCTCAGATCAGATGTTGATGTTTTCTAAGCTGTTCCTCCAGGTCTGCAGCTTCTGAGCTTTAGATGGACAGAAATAAACACTTCACTCATCCATGTTCTCCAGATCCTAAAGAACTGAGATCTGATGGTTCATTTTTTACCTAAACCTGCTTCAGAAACATATTAGGCACAAAGAAACATAAAATCTGAATAAATAATTACATTTATTACAGCAAAAAAACTAAATAATAGAACGTTTTAGAGTTTGAAAAGTAAACAATGGTTTAAAATATTAAGATAAATGTTAGACTTATTAGAATTATAAGCATCTGTTGGTGTTTTTCACCCTATCAGCAGCAGCTCTAGAAAACAAACTAAAATTTTAAATCTAACCTAAATGAACTCCAAGAAAGTCATTGGATGAATATTTGTGGATTCACTTAATGGAGACTGTCAGACCAACCTGCTGTACCTGACCCTGTTTGACCCAATGTTAGTCCTCATAATTAGATTTAACAAGTGCAGCTGATAGTTCTGATGCGGCCTTTCAGATTTATCTGATTAATTGACACCCACCTATCCTACTCTAGAGATTTTACATCCACAAGCTGATAATAAATGTCGTAATCAAGCTTAGTAGAGTTGGTGGTATTTCAAAAAAAAAGAGAAAAGAAGAGAAAAAAACAAATAAAAGTCAAAAATAAAATATAAAACCAACACGGCAGCTAGAGATAAAGGACCTTTGGAAAGGAGAAGAGAGTTGTGAATGAGTGAAATGGATGAGGAAACCTGTTGAGAACAGAGTCAGAATAACTGTTACTCCAGCAAGAGGAGCTTCTGGGTCTTCTTTTTTTTAGGAGAAGCAGTTTTTCAGTTTTTCTCCCTTAAAGTTCTTTATTCCTTTAGAGAAGACACCCTCTTTATCCTCTACAGCAGGGGTGTCAAACTCATTTTGGTTGAGGGGCCGCATTCAGCTTAATCTGATCTCAAGAGGGCCACACAAGTAAACTTGTTGCAAGATTAAATAGAACTAATAAAAGTGGACTTGTTGTTGATTTTTATATTAAATGAATTTCACTTTTACACAATATATTATGAATAACCTCAGCGTTTTTTTTTTTAAAAAGTGTGCAATTTCTACAATACTTTTACTCAGTTAAACATTTACTTGTGCATTATGCATAAGAACTGATCACAGTGATTATACAATGTTGAAAAACATTTATTGACATTTTTTGGAACTTCAAAACACTGTCCTGCATGACAAAATACATCAAACAGATCAAAATTAAAAAATTATTTACATTTTCTCAGTGCTACCATCTGCTAATTAAAACACAGTGCCCCTCGTGGACAATATAGGAACTGCAGATGTTCAATTAAACGAAGTACATGTTTTTTTCAATAATTGTTTTATCACTCTTCCTGTTATCTCCTCTTTCTTTCACCTTTTCTTTTTTTCTTCTTGTTCTTCCTTTCATCTCCTACTTTCCCATTGTAGTGTCCATATCATTTGAGATATTCCCCGCATGAATCATAATGAAACTATTCACATTCATAAATCAAGCAGAGCACAATGGCAAAAGCAGTACTGCTCCACTTGTGAAAGTCAAATCTGATGAGCTCTTTTTGGCATTAAGACAACAATTCTTATTGCCACATTGCCAGACAGGACACTGAAAAAAAAAATTTTTTTTGAATAATGAAAGTGCATGTAGCCACCGGGCCGGACTAAATTGTTCATAGGGCCGTATGTTTGACACCCCTGCCCTACAGAGACCTACGATGTGACTCCAGGAGGGAGTTAAAACTAATTCACCTTAAACCATCAGAATCTGCCTTTATTTTACTACCTAGTCAAGAACCAAAAACTGTATTCAAGGTTGGAAGGACATTTACTGAAAAGAACTCCAGGAGATGAGGGTTTTGAGTAAATAAAATGTGATAAAAAATGACATTTATTAAATGTCATTTTGTCAACAGATACAAAAATCAGGTTAATTTAAAAAAATGACAGAATCAAAAAGTTTCTCCTTCAGGTGCTTCTAAAAATCAGAGATGAAAACATCTAAGATCTCATGCTAAATATTAACTTGGAAGTATTTATATGTAACAGAGTAAATATGCATGATTAACATACAGGTGATACATCTTTGAGTAAAGTAGATAAAGTCTTTAACTCATGGGTTAAAGTTCTCCGTCACTTCGACAGATTTCCATCAATTGGAAAATGAAAACAAAAAATAGATCCACTTGGTTCCGTTTAGACTTTTTATTCAAGGTTTTAAACAGAAGTTGCTCTCAACTGATGGAAACTGGCAGAGGCGGGACATTAGCCAATCAGAAGGATAGAAGGGCAGGTCTTTGTGAAGCATATATCTGTCACTCTGAGGTTTATTGGTGTTCAATCGTTTTAACTTTTGGAAGAGGAGAAGGTGGATTGCAAGTAGAGTGAGAATTCAGTAGGAGTTGAACACTTTGGAGGATTGCATGAGCTGGAAATGGTGGAGAGGAAATGGAGTGGATGATGTCTAGGTCTTCTAGGAGAAAACAGGAAATAAGGCAAAGACAGGAAAGAGATAGAAGTTACAGCCGAGTTCAAAGAAGAGGGAGGACATTTACATCCGATAAAATGAACTAAAGCAATTGAGAAAGAAATTGGACGAATCAAGTCAGCCAGGATAATGAACAACCGAAAGATATTAATTTCTGCTGCAAGCTAAAAACAACAAGAACAGATTTTTTTAAAATGACAACTCTTGTAGGTGAAAGAATCAAAACATTCATCCCTGGTGCAGCTCCAAGATTAAGAGGAATAATTACAGGAGTTCCACTTGACATGACAGTTGATGAAATCAAACAAGAAATTAAAGGAGGAAAAGTTATTGAAGCAACAAGGATAAAACACAAAAGAGATGGAGTTGTTAAAGATACCATGGCAATAATATTGCAGTTTGAGCATAGTGGTACCAGAATTTGTGCAGATTGGATACACAAACTTCAGGGTGAGAGAATACATTCCCAATCCAATAAGGTGTTTTATTTGTCAAAGAATTGGACATGTAGCAAAGTGAGAAGGGAAAATAAGGTGTGCAAGATGTGGAGGTCAGCATGAGTATGGAAAGTGTGATAAAGACGCCAAAGTTAAATGTAACTGTGGAGGAGAACATAGTGCAGCATATGTAGGATGCATAGTACAGAGAGAAGCGAGGCAAGCACAAAGAATAAAAATAACAGAAGGTTTCATATGCTGAGCCTTTAAGAAAAGTTGGGAAACAAAGAAACAAGTTAAGGAGATTTAAATCAGGAAAATAATGACTCAAAGAAAACAGAAGCAGATCATTGTTAGTTCAACAGATGAATGCAATGCATGCAAGCTCAAATGTAATGTGGATGAAAATAGAACTTTATGGCATTTGTCACATTATTAATGTCACAGTGCAAATGAGGAAAAGTGATAAAAATAAAACAATTGTAGAAGCAGCAGGACGGCTTCTAGACATGAAAGAGGTCCAAGCAGTTTAAATTCACAAACTTCTGAGTACAACTGGAAATGACAGAGAAAAGGATTAAGGGAAAAAAAAGTGTCATACGTTGTGATTTGTTTGTGGACGAACCCAGAGATGACGCCACACACACGGGACTAAAATTCAGAGTTTATTGAAAGGCAGATGGAGTGGAGGATGATGAAACCAGAGGGGCAGGACTGTACTGGAACAAGGGTGCAGATGAGAGCAGTAGCTGACGGCCCCTGAGTTCTTGGAGACCAAAGTACAGCAGCAGGATCCACAGCACGGCAGAGAGAGTACTTGCTGGTCAGAGTCACAACAGGATTTATAGCTTGGCTGGGTGAATACTTGCAGATCTAAGTCTCAACAGGATAGTAGCACAGATGAGGCAGGATATTCCACAGTTGCTGGGGATAGAGACAGAGGGCTGACAGATAATGTCCAGGAGGGTAAGCACAGATGCAGCTGGTAATATCAATGGGAGGCTGAGGTTACTGGAGCACAGGTGAGACAGGTATATGAACTGTTAGTGAGGCTTGGGACAGAGAGGAGTCTAATAAGTCCGGTAAACAGGCAGAGGCAACACTACAGACTGAGATGAGACAGGAAGGATCCAGCAACAGGCAAAAACTTAACTTGAGATGCAGAGGTGGCAGGGTTCCAACAGCAAGTAAGGTAAACTCAGGTAGACAGGCGAGGAGTTAGTGAAGTACTGAAGACGAACCGGCAGAGGAGTGAAAGCAGAGTGAGGCTTAAGTAGGGAGGCTGGCAGGTGGAGAGAGTCTGGCTAATTAATGACTGACAGGTGTGACTGACTGCAGGAGGAGTGGAGTGAAAGCTGAGTGAGAAGAGGAGGAGGAGCTGAAAACTAACAGAAAATAAAGTCAAATCATAACTAAAACCCTATCAAGGAGGAAGAACTGAAAAATGATAGTAAACAAAAGTTAAGTCAAAACTAAACCATGTAATATGTATTCTTCAATGGAATGCTAGAAGTCTCATAGTAAATCGTGTTTGTTTTTTTATTTGTTTTTGTGCAACATTCATTAGAGATGGACTGGCATATAAAGGAGATCATGTACCTGGAGAGTATGCATGTGTCGGTGTAAAATATTTAACTTAGAAAAATTTGGAAATATTCAGAATTATTATAATCCATGTAAAAAGTTAGAAAGTGGGGTATTTAATAAAATTTGAGGAACAATAACAATGAGAGAAGTTTGGTGTGGGGATTTCAATGCACAAAATAGCCAATGGGGCAGACGGATGGACAATAATGGTAAAATAGTGGAAGAAATGATGGATGAAAGGTCTCTGGTGTGTCTTAATAATGGACAAGGAACAAGAATTGATATACATAAAGGAACTTTGTCATGTCTTGACCTAACATTAGTATCCAGTTCGATCGTTGGTTCTTGTGAATGGGGTGTGAAGGGAGAGTCAACAATAGGTAGTGATCACTTTCCTGTTAGCACAATTATTAAAGATAATTTATTTAGACAAGATTAAATCAGAATAACAAGATAATGCTTTAGTAAAGCAAAATGGCAAATGTTTAGAACAGTATGTGAGCAAACTAGTCATTTAGTGACATTAAAAGGAAATATAGATGAGTGCACTAAACAGGTAACAGAACATGTACTAAATGCTGCAGAAATAAGTATTTCAAAAGCAACAATTAAAGGAAAGACAAAAATTGTGCCATGGTGGAATAAGGATAGTAGCAGAGTGATTAAAGAATGAAATAAAGCTTTTAAAACTCTACAGAAAAATTTGACAGGAGAAAATCTTATTAAATATAAGAAGAAAAGGGCAGAGGGTTGTAAAATATTTAAAGAGGCTAAGAAGGAAACTTGGAGAAATTATTGTTCATCTATAGGAGCAGAAGTTAAAGTACAAAATGTTTGGTCAATGTTTAAGAAGATGGGTGGGAAAAGAAGTCAAGTTAGAATTCCAGCACTGGTTAGCAGTCAAATAGTGGTGTTAAATAAAGATAAGGCAGACGTTTTGGGTGAGGCATTTGCAGCAGTGCATAGTGGGGAGCATCTAGGAGCATACATAGGAATCAAAAAGAACAAAAACTCAAAGAATTTAATGATATATACAAAAAGAAAGATAGATCTGTATCAGCATTAGATGAAGATATAAGCATGAATGAAATAAAAACAGTTATTAAAGATACTGGATATTCAGCTCCAGGAGATGATAATCTATGTTATGCAATGTTTAGAAGGTTACCGGAAGCAACGTTAAAATTAATATTACAACTTTTTAATAAAATTTGGAGAGAAGGTGAAGCTTAGAATAAATGGAAAACCGCAACAATCCTCCCATTTAATAAACCAGGAAAAGATTATTCAGACCCAAATAATTACAGACCAATAGCATTGACATCTCACTTATGTAAATGGATGGAGAAAATATTAGTAAAAAGATTGGAGTTTATGTTAGAGCAGAGCAAGTTAATTTGTAATTATCAATGTGGATTTAGAACAGGAAGGTCTACAATGGATGCACTAGTGAGAATTACTAATGATATAGAAAAAGGATTAAAAATGAAGGAATTGATAATAGCAGTATTCTTTGATATAGAAAAAGCATATGATTCAATGTGGAGGGAAGGTTTACTGATTAAGTTGGGAAATATGGGAATAGATGGAAGAATGTATAATTGGATAGCAAGTTTTTTTGCAGATAGGAAAATTAGAGTTAAAGTTGGGGATAATTATTCAAGAGATTTTAAAGTAGAAAACGGCACTCCTCAAGGGAGTGTGATTAGTCCTGTACTGTTTAACATTGATTAATGATATATTTTTAAATCTAGATTAATGGCTTAAATCAGCACTATATGCAGATGATGGAGCCATATGGATGAGGGGAAGGAATGTCCCACATTTAGCTAAAAATATAAGGAGAGTTGTTAATAAAATAGAAAAATAGTCATATGAATGGGGATTCAAGTTGTCAGTAAGCAAATTCTGTTATATGATTTTCAGTAACAAAATAAATAATGATATAGGAGAAATAAAATTATATGAGCAACCTATAAAAACAGTAACAGAATTCAAATATTTACGATTATGGCTAGATAGTTCATATACATGGAAAATGCATATTAGGCAGTTAGCAACAAAATGCAAAAAGTAATAAACCTGAAAGCCGTGGCTGGGAATGATTGGGGGGCTGATAAGCAGTCACTATTGAATAGTTATGGATTATGGATGTATGATATATGGAGCAGCAGCAAAATCATCATTACAAATAGTAGACAAATTACAATATAGGGCATTACGAATAGCTACTGGAGTAACTAAGACTACCCCCATAAATGCTCTTTTAGTAGAGGCTGGAGAAACTCCTTTAGAAATGAGACAGGTCAAGATTTCACTTTCGTACTGGTTTAGAATTAAAAGCAGTAGTGAAGAAAACCCAGCAACAAGCATAATGAAGAACTGTTGGTCTGTCCAAATTTACAAAAAAGGGCTTTGGCTGGACTGTGAATGAATGGGCAGAAATATGAGTCAGATGATAAGACATTCTCTAAAAATATTAGTGCTGTGCCACCATGGTTGTTTTCAGAAATAAAAGTTGACTTGGAAATACATGAAATTAAAAGAGAATGGAAACATAATGAAGTCGGGGTTAAAACCAGCTTATATATTAGACGATTGTATTATAGTTATTTAAAAAAATTACACAGATGGTTCAAAAATGTATTTTAATTTAATTTATTTAAAATTAGGTCACTAAGCAACATCATAAAATAGCCAGGGCTGCACTTAAAATTTATATTTTGATCTTTTTTTTTTTATGATTATTGATATCGATCAATATGATTTCTATTTTATCAATATGATTTTTTTTCTATGTCTTCCAGCCCTAGGCCATGACACAATAAATTAAATAAAAACAGTTAGGTCTTCTTCGTGTAATCTGTCTAACATTAGTTCTGTTTTTAGCTATTAAGTCTTTAACCACTGTGAGGAGGGGAAGGCAGAGAGGAGCTGCAGCAGGATCTGACAACCTGCAGAATTAGTGCAGCACAAAAATCCAAAATCCAACTTATAAAATTGATTTTGTTGCAGTCAAAAAACTGCAGTTTTGCACTTTAAACTCATCGTTGTCTCCTTGGCTGAGACAAAAACATTGTGATAAATCTCTAAAGTTTGGAGCAGATCAGGCAGACTTGTCTCTCCTCTCTGCTTCTTTCAGAGACAACAACAGAGTTATAGACGTAGAACTGGTGGTTAAAGTCTGTTATTGAAGCTAACAGCTGCTGTAGATCCAGGTCAAAGGTCATGATGTTCTTTGTGTGTCTCCACAGCACCGTTATGGCCCACAGTTCTCCAGGTTCTCTTGGTTCTCCTGGTTCTGGTTCTGATTGTTGCAGGTCTTTTATATCATTTTCGTCACTGTTTCAAATCAGGTGAGTCTCTAAAACTCCGTTACCCATAATGCTGATGGGCACTGCCTGGTCTCCTGTCGTTGCTACTACCTTCTCCATGAGGATCCTGAGCAGGACTCTAGAAGCTCCTCTGAGGAACCTTCTGGTGGATTGTGGGTCAGATCTCAGCAGCTTCATGTCTCTTTGTCTGGTTGAGGACAAGCAGAGGCAGAAACTGCTGAGTCAGTGACTGAGGAGGAAGCAGAGCTGCTTGGTCTGCTGTCAGTCAGCAGCTGGTTCCCAGTTCACCAGAAGCTCAGTGTGGAGATGGACAGAGATCTCTGAGCTGATGCTTCCATCATGGTCCATGAACACAGGACCTCAGAGGTTCTCAGCTCTCTGCTCATCATCTGCTCCACACTCTTTGATCCAGCAACACTTCTCACTCATCCATCCATCTGATGGGTTCCTCAGTAGGTTCTGACTCCTTCTCTGGTAGCTGCTCCACATGTCCTGAAGAAGAAAACACGTCTCCATCAGAAACTGGTTTAAACTGGTTTCTGTCAGACAGGAGACAGACGTGAGGTGAGCTCAGGTCACCTGGTTGGTCCACGTCCTCCAACAACCTGCTGGACCTTCTTCAGTCTGAACACTGAGAGTCCTCCACCAGCAGGAGACCCAGAGACAAGGAGGAGACAGTCATGTGACCATCAGAGCTGCTGCTGCTGTCTGTCCTACTCATCTTGTCCTTTGTTGTCCTCTAGGATACAACGTGAAGGTGGATTCTGGGAAGAAGTCTGTCCTGCTGCCCTGCAGAACCAGACCACTCCTGCCTGGAGATGCTAGAGTGGAGTGGAGGGACAGCAGAGACAGGAAGGTCCATGTGTATGAGAACGGTTCTGATCAGACTGAAGAACTGGACCAGTTCTACAAAAATAGAACCAAGATGAACAAAGACCTGCTGAGAACTGGAAACCTCAGTCTGACTCTGGAACACCCCACAGATGGAGACACTAACATCTACACCTGCATCGTCTCCAGAGGGAAGGAGAACATCCTGATGAAGAAACAAGTTAATCTGAAGGTCAAAGGTCTGTGGTTAAAACTGTGGGTCAGTCTGCAGCTTTCTGCTGGGTCTCCTGTCCACACTGAGGACGTTCTGTCCAACAGTTGGTTCTGCTGGTGATTGGACCCTCAGCAAAGACAACACTGTCTCTGTTCAGTGGAGACATGGGACCCATTTCAGACTGGAACCAGTCCAACATGTTGGACCTTCATCCAGTCAAAGAAAATGTCCTCAGAACTGCTGCTGCTGTCTGTCCAACTCATCTTGTCCTTTGCTGTCCTCTCAGTCTCACAGGTGGAGGTGGATTCAGAGGAGGAGTCTGTCCTGCTGCCCTGGAGAACCACAGTTACCCTGCCTGGAGATGCTAGAGTGGATTGGAGGGACAGCAGAGACAGGAAGGTCCATGTGTATGAGAACGGTTCTGATCGTCATGAAGAACAGAACTGGTTCTACAGAAACAGAACCAAGATGAATGAAGACCTGCTGAGAACTGGAGACCTCAGTCTGACTCTGGAACACCCCACAGATGGAGACACTAACATCTACACCTGCATCGTCTCCAGAGGGAAGGAGAACATCCTGATGAAGAAACAAGTTAATCTGAAGGTCAAAGGTCTGTGGTTAAAACTGTGGGTCAGTCTGCAGCTTTCTGCTGGGTCTCCTGTCCACACTGAGGACGTTCTGTCCAACAGTCGGTTCTGCTGGTGATTGGACCCTCAGCAAAGACAACACTGTCTGTGTTCAGTGGAGACATGGGACCCATTTCAGACTGGAACCAGTCCAACATGTTGGACCTTCATCCTGTCAAAGAAAATGTCCTCAGAGCTGCTGCTGCTGCCTGTCCAACTCATCTTGTCCTTTGTTGTCCTCTCAGTCCCACAGGTGGAGGTGGTGGATTCAGGGGTGGAGTCTGTCCTGCTGCCCTGGAGAACCACAGTTACCCTGCCTGGAGATGTTAGAGTGGAGTGGATGGACAGAGGAGACAATAAGGTCCATGTGTATGAGAACGGTTCTGATCATCCTGAAGAATTGGACAAGAGATACAAAGACAGAACCAAGATGAATGAAGACCTGCTGAGAACTGGAGACCTCAGTCTGACTCTGGAACATCCCACAGATGGAGACACTGACATTTACACCTGCATCGTCTCCAGAGAAGGAAACATCCTGATGAAGAAACAAGTTCAGCTCAAGGTCAAAGGTCAGTGGGTTAAATCAGGAGACCCAGAGACAAGAAGGAGACCATTGGAGCTGCTGCTGCTGTCTGTCCAACTCATCTTGTCCTTTGTTGTCCTCTCAGTCTCACAGGTGGAGGTGGATTCAGGGGAGGAGTCTGTCCTGCTGCCCTGCAGAACCACAGTTACCCTGCCTGGAGATGCTAGAGTGGAGTGGAAGGACAGAGGAGACAGGAGGGTCCATGTGTATGAGAACGGTTCTGATCATCCTAAAGAACAGGACCAGTTCTACAGAAACAGAACCAAGATGAATGAAGACATGCTGAGAACTGGAGACCTCAGTCTGACTCTGAAACATCCCACAGATAGAGACACTGACATTTACACCTGCATCGTCTCCAGAGAAGGAAACATCCTGATGAGGAAACAAGTTGATGTCCGGGTCAAAGGTCAGTGGTTTAAATCTCTGGGTCCGGCTTCACTGCTGGAGGAACAAGTTGGAGAGCAGAACCAACAGAAGGCAAGGCAAATTTATTTATATAGCATAATTCAATACAGAGACAATGCAAAGTGATTAAAACATAGGAATAAAATGTAGAAACAAAAAAAGAAAATTAAAAACAGTAAAACTGCTTAACTAGAACATTCAAAGATAATCCTAAACAGATGTTTTTAATCTTGATTTAAAGGAACTCAGGCTTTCAGCACCTTTACAGTTTTCTGGGAGTTTGTTTCAGATCAGTGGAGCATAGGAACTAAATGCTGCTTCTCCATGCCTGGTTCTGGTTCTGGTTCTGCAGAGCAGGCTGGAGCCAGAAGACCTGAGTGGTCTGGAGGGTTGATGCCCTGATAACAAGTCTGTGATGGATTTAGGAGCTAATTCAGGGATTTATAGACTAACAGAAGGATTTTAAAGTCTATTCTCTGAGATACAGGGAGCCATGGAAGGACTTCAGAACCGGGTCCATGTTCTCTACGTTCTTAGTCTTAGTGGAAGGACTTCAGAACCGGGTCCATGTTCTCTACGTTCTTAGTCTTACTGAGGACTTCAGAACCGGGTCCATGTTCTCTACGTTCTTAGTATTAGTGGAAGGACTTCAGAACCGGGTCCATGTTCTCTACGTTCTTAGTCTTAGTGGAAGGACTTTAGAACCGGGTCCATGTTCTCTACGTTCTTAGTCTTAGTGGAAGGACTTCAGAACCGGGTCCATGTTCTCTACGTTCTTAGTCTTAGTGAGGACTTCAGAACCGGGTCCATGTTCTCTACGTTCTTAGTCTTAGTGAGGACTTCAGAACCAGGTCCATGTTCTCTACGTTCTTAGTCTTAGTGGAAGGACTTCAGAACCGGGTCCATGTTCTCTACGTTCTTAGTCTTAGTGGAAGGACTTCAGAACCAGGTCCATGTTCTCTATGTTCTTAGTCTTAGTGAGGACTTCAGAACCGGGTCCATGTTCTCTACGTTCTTAGTCTTAGTGAGGACTTCAGAACCGGGTCCATGTTCTCTACGTTCTTAGTCTTAGTGAGGACTTCAGAACCGGGTCCATGTTCTCTACGTTCTTAGTCTTAGTGAGGACTTCAGAACCGGGTCCATGTTCTCTACGTTCTTAGTCTTAGTGAGGACTTCAGAACCGGGTCCATGTTCTCTACGTTCTTAGTCTTAGTGGAAGGACTTCAGAACCAGGTCCATGTTCTCTATGTTCTTAGTCTTAGTGAGGACTTCAGAACCGGGTCCATGTTCTCTACGTTCTTAGTCTTAGTGAGGACTTCAAAACCGGGTCCATGTTCTCTATGTTCTTAGTCTTAGTTAGGACTTCAGAACCGGGTCCATGTTCTCGACGTTCTCTACGTTCTTAGTCTTAGTGAGGACTTCAGAACCGGGTCCATGTTCTCTACGTTCTCAGTCTTAGTGGAAGGACTTCAGAACCGGATCCATGTTCTCTACGTTCTTAGTCTTAGTGGAAGGACTTCAGAACCGGGTCCATGTTCTCTACGTTCTCAGTCTTAGTGAGGACTTCAGAACCGGGTCCATGTTCTCTACGTTCTCAGTCTTAGTGGAAGGACTTCAGAACCGGGTCCATGTTCTCTACGTTCTCAGTCTTAGTTGAAGGACTTCAGAACCGGGTCCATGTTCTCTACGTTCTCAGTCTTAGTGGAAGGACTTCAGAACCGGGTCCATGTTCTCTACGTTCTCAGTCTTAGTGGAAGGACTTCAGAACCGGGTCCATGTTCTCTACATTCTTAGTCTTAGTGAGGACTTCAGAACCGGGTCCATGTTCTCTACGTTCTTAGTCTTAGTGGAAGGACTTCAGAACCGGGTCCATGTTCTCTATGTTCTTAGTCTTAGTGGAAGGACTTCAGAACCGGGTCCATGTTCTCTACGTTCTTAGTCTTAGTGGAAGGACTTCAGAACCGGGTCCATGTTCCCTACGTTCTTAGTCTTAGTGAGGACTTCAGAACCGGGTCCATGTTCTCTATGTTCTTAGTCTTAGTGAGGACTTCAGAACCGGGTCCATGTTCTCGACGTTCTCTACGTTCTTAGTCTTAGTGAGGACTTCAGAACCGGGTCCATGTTCTCTACGTTCTTAGTCTTAGTGAGGACTTCAGAAACGGGTCCATGTTCTCTACGTTCTTAGTCTTAGTGGAAGGACTTCAGAACCGGGTCCATGTTCTCTACGTTCTTAGTCTTAGTGGAAGGACTTCAGAACCGGATCCATGTTCTCTACGTTCTTAGTCTTAGTGAGGACTTCAGAACCGGGTCCATGTTCTCTACGTTCTTAGTCTTAGTGAGGACTTCAGAACCGGGTCCATGTTCTCTACGTTCTTAGTCTTAGTGGAAGGACTTCAGAACCGGATCCATGTTCTCTACGTTCTTAGTCTTAGTGAGGACTTCAGAACCGGGTCCATGTTCTCTACGTTCTTAGTCTTAGTGAGGACTTCAGAACCGGGTCCATGTTCTCTACATTCTTAGTCTTAGTGAGGACTTCAGAACCGAGTCCATCTTCTCTACGTTCTTAGTCTTATTGGAAGGACTTCAGAACCGGATCCATGTTCTCTACGTTCTTAGTCTTAGTGGAAGGACTTCAGAACCAGGTCCATGTTCTCTACGTTCTTAGTCTTAGTGGGGACTTGAGAACCGGGTCCATGTTCTCTACATTCTTATTCTCAGTGAGGACTTTAGAACCGAGTCCATGTTCTCTACGTTCTCAGTCTTAGTGGAAGGACTTCAGAACCGGATCCATGTTCTCTACGTTCTTAGTCTTAGTGGAAGGACTTCAGAACCAGGTCCATGTTCTCTACGTTCTTAGTCTTAGTGAGGACTTCAGAACCGGGTCCATGTTCTCTACATTCTTAGTCTTAGTGAGGACTTCAGAACCGAGTCCATCTTCTCTACGTTCTTAGTCTTATTGGAAGGACTTCAGAACCAGGTCCATGTTCTCTACGTTCTTAGTCTTAGTGAGGACTTCAGAACCGGGTCCATGTTCTCTACGTTCTCAGTCTTAGTGAGGACTTCAGAACCGGGTCCATGTTCTCAACATTCTTAGTCTTAGTGAGGACTTCAGAACCGGGTCCATGTTCTCTATGTTCTTAGTCTTAGTGAGGACTTCAGAACCGAGTCCATCTTCTCTACGTTCTTAGTCTTATTGGAAGGACTTCAGAACCGGATCCATGTTCTCTACGTTCTTAGTCTTAGTGGAAGGACTTCAGAACCGGGTCCATGTTCTCTATGTTCTTAGTCTTAGTGAGGACTTGAGAACCGGGTCCATGTTCTCTACATTCTTAGTCTCAGTGAGGACTTTAGAACCGAGTCCATGTTCTCTACGTTCTTAGTCTTAGTGGAAGGACTTCAGAACCGGATCCATGTTCTCTACGTTCTTAGTCTTAGTGGAAGGACTTCAGAACCAGGTCCATGTTCTCTACGTTCTTAGTCTTAGTGAGGACTTCAGAACCGGGTCCATGTTCCCTACGTTCTCAGTCTTAGTGGAAGGACTTCAGAACCGGGTCCATGTTCTCTACGTTCTCAGTCTTAGTGGAAGGACTTCAGAACCGGGTCCATGTTCTCTACGTTCTCAGTCTTAGTGGAAGGACTTCAGAACCGGATCCATGTTTTCTACGTTCTTAGTCTTAGTGGAAGGACTTCAGAACCGGGTCCATGTTCTCGACGTTCTTAGTCTTAGTGAGGACTTCAGAACCGGGTCCATGATCTCTACGTTCTCAGTCTTAGTGAGGACTTCAGAACCGGGTCCATGTTCTCTACGTTCTCAGTCTTAGTGGAAGGACTTCAGAACCGGGTCCATGTTCTCTACATTCTTAGTTTTAGTGGAAGGACTTCAGAACCAGGTCCATGTTCTCTACGTTCTTAGTCTTAGTGAGGACTTCAGAACCGGATCCATGTTCTCTACGTTCTTAGTCTTAGTGGAAGGACTTCAGAACCAGGTCCATGTTCTCTACGTTCTTAGTCTTAGTGAGGACTTCAGAACCGGATCCATGTTTTCTACGTTCTTAGTCTTAGTGGAAGGACTTCAGAACCGGGTCCATGTTCTCGACGTTCTTAGTCTTAGTGAGGACTTCAGAACCGGGTCCATGTTCTCTTTGTTCTCAGTCTTAGTGGAAGGACTTCAGAACCGGGTCCATGTTCTCTTTGTTCTCAGTCTTAGTGGAAGGACTTCAGAACCGGGTCCATGTTCTCTTTGTTCTCAGTCTTAGTGGAAGGACTTCAGAACCAGGTCCATGTTCTCTACGTTCTTAGTCTTAGTGAGGACTTCAGAACCGGATCCATGTTCTCTACGTTCTTAGTCTTAGTGGAAGGACTTCAGAACCAGGTCCATGTTCTCTACGTTCTTAGTCTTAGTGAGGACTTCAGAACCGGGTCCATGTTCTCTACGTTCTCAGTCTTAGTGAGGACTTCAGAACCGGGTCCATGTTCTCAACATTCTTAGTCTTAGTGAGGACTTCAGAACCGGGTCCATGTTCTCGACGTTCTTAGTCTTAGTGAGGACTTCAGAACCGGGTCCATGTTCTCGACGTTCTCTACGTTCTTAGTCTTAGTGAGGACTTCAGAACCGGGTCCATGTTCTCTACGTTCTCAGTCTTAGTGGAAGGACTTCAGAACCGGGTCCATGTTCTCTACGTTCTCAGTCTTAGTGGAAGGACTTCAGAACCGGGTCCATGTTCTCTACGTTCTCAGTCTTAGTGGAAGGACTTCAGAACCGGATCCATGTTTTCTACGTTCTTAGTCTTAGTGGAAGGACTTCAGAACCGGGTCCATGTTCTCGACGTTCTTAGTCTTAGTGAGGACTTCAGAACCGGGTCCATGTTCTCTATGTTCTTAGTCTTAGTGAGGACTTCAGAACCGGGTCCATGTTCTCTACATTCTTAGTCTCAGTGAGGACTTTAGAACCGGGTCCATGTTCTCTACGTTCTTAGTCTTAGTGGAAGGACTTCAGAACCGGATCCATGTTCTCTACGTTCTTAGTCTTAGTGGAAGGACTTCAGAACCAGGTCCATGTTCTCTACGTTCTTAGTCTTAGTGAGGACTTCAGAACCGGGTCCATGTTCTCTACGTTCTCAGTCTTAGTGGAAGGACTTCAGAACCGGGTCCATGTTCTCTACGTTCTCAGTCTTAGTGAGGACTTCAGAACCGGGTCCATGTTCTCAACATTCTTAGTCTTAGTGAGGACTTCAGAACCGGGTCCATGTTCTCTATGTTCTTAGTCTTAGTGAGGACTTCAGAACCGGGTCCATGTTCTCAACGTTCTCTACGTTCTTAGTCTTAGTGAGGACTTCAGAACCGGGTCCATGTTCTCTACGTTCTCAGTCTTAGTGGAAGGACTTCAGAACCGGGTCCATGTTCTCTACGTTCTTAGTCTTAGTGGAAGGACTTCAGAACCAGGTCCATGTTCTCTACGTTCTTAGTTTTAGTGAGGACTTGAGAACCGGGTCCATGTTCTCTACATTCTTAGTCTCAGTGAGGACTTCAGAACCGAGTCCATGTTCTCTACGTTCTTAGTCTTAGTGGAAGGACTTCAGAACCGGATCCATGTTCTCTACGTTCTTAGTCTTAGTGAGGACTTCAGAACCGGGTCCATGTTCCCTACGTTCTCAGTCTTAGTGGAAGGACTTCAGAACCGGGTCCATGTTCTCTACGTTCTCAGTCTTAGTGAGGACTTCAGAACCGGGTCCATGTTCTCAACATTCTTAGTCTTAGTGAGGACTTCAGAACCGGGTCCATGTTCTCTATGTTCTTAGTCTTAGTGAGGACTTCAGAACCGAGTCCATCTTCTCTACGTTCTTAGTCTTATTGGAAGGACTTCAGAACCGGATCCATGTTCTCTACGTTCTTAGTCTTAGTGGAAGGACTTCAGAACCGGGTCCATGTTCTCTACGTTCTTAGTCTTAGTGAGGACTTGAGAACCGGGTCCATGTTCTCTACATTCTTAGTCTCAGTGAGGACTTTAGAACCGAGTCCATGTTCTCTACGTTCTTAGTCTTAGTGGAAGGACTTCAGAACCGGATCCATGTTCTCTACGTTCTTAGTCTTAGTGGAAGGACTTCAGAACCAGGTCCATGTTCTCTACGTTCTTAGTTTTAGTGAGGACTTCAGAACCGGGTCCATGTTCCCTACGTTCTCAGTCTTAGTGGAAGGACTTCAGAACCGGGTCCATGTTCTCTACGTTCTCAGTCTTAGTGAGGACTTCAGAACCGGGTCCATGTTCTCAACATTCTTAGTCTTAGTGAGGACTTCAGAACCGGGTCCATGTTCTCTATGTTCTTAGTCTTAGTGAGGACTTCAGAACCGAGTCCATCTTCTCTACGTTCTTAGTCTTATTGGAAGGACTTCAGAACCGGATCCATGTTCTCTACGTTCTTAGTCTTAGTGGAAGGACTTCAGAACCGGGTCCATGTTCTCTACGTTCTTAGTCTTAGTGGAAGGACTTCAGAACCGGGTCCATGTTCTCTACGTTCTCAGTCTTAGTGAGGACTTCAGAACCGGGTCCATGTTCTCAACATTCTTAGTCTTAGTGAGGACTTCAGAACCGGGTCCATGTTCTCTACGTTCTTAGTCTTAGTGAGGACTTCAGAACCGGGTCCATGATCTCTACATTCTCAGTCTTAGTGGAAGGACTTCAGAACCGGGTCCATGTTCTCTACATTCTTAGTTTTAGTGAGGACTTCAGAACCGGGTCCATGTTCCCTACGTTCTCAGTCTTAGTGGAAGGACTTCAGAACCGGGTCCATGTTCTCTACGTTCTCAGTCTTAGTGAGGACTTCAGAACCGGGTCCATGTTCTCAACATTCTTAGTCTTAGTGAGGACTTCAGAACCGGGTCCATGTTCTCTATGTTCTTAGTCTTAGTGAGGACTTCAGAACCGAGTCCATCTTCTCTACGTTCTTAGTCTTATTGGAAGGACTTCAGAACCGGATCCATGTTCTCTACGTTCTTAGTCTTAGTGGAAGGACTTCAGAACCGGGTCCATGTTCTCTACGTTCTTAGTCTTAGTGGAAGGACTTCAGAACCGGGTCCATGTTCTCTACGTTCTCAGTCTTAGTGAGGACTTCAGAACCGGGTCCATGTTCTCAACATTCTTAGTCTTAGTGAGGACTTCAGAACCGGGTCCATGTTCTCTACGTTCTTAGTCTTAGTGAGGACTTCAGAACCGGGTCCATGATCTCTACATTCTCAGTCTTAGTGAGGACTTCAGAACCGGGTCCATGTTCTCTACGTTCTCAGTCTTAGTGGAAGGACTTCAGAACCGGGTCCATGTTCTCTACATTCTTAGTTTTAGTGGAAGGACTTCAGAACCAGGTCCATGTTCTCTACGTTCTTAGTCTTAGTGAGGACTTCAGAACCGGATCCATGTTCTCTACGTTCTTAGTCTTAGTGGAAGGACTTCAGAACCAGGTCCATGTTTTCTACGTTCTTAGTCTTAGTGAGGACTTCAGAACCGGATCCATGTTTTCTACGTTCTTAGTCTTAGTGGAAGGACTTCAGAACCGGGTCCATGTTCTCGACGTTCTTAGTCTTAGTGAGGACTTCAGAACCGGGTCCATGATCTCTACGTTCTCAGTCTTAGTGAGGACTTCAGAACCGGGTCCATGTTCTCTACGTTCTCAGTCTTAGTGGAAGGACTTCAGAACCGGGTTCATGTTCTCTACATTCTTAGTTTTAGTGGAAGGACTTCAGAACCAGGTCCATGTTCTCTACGTTCTTAGTCTTAGTGAGGACTTCAGAACCGGATCCATGTTCTCTACGTTCTTAGTCTTAGTGGAAGGACTTCAGAACCAGGTCCATGTTCTCTACATTCTTAGTCTTAGTGAGGACTTCAGAACCGGGTCCATGTTCTCTACATTCTTAGTCTCAGTGAGGACTTTAGAACCGAGTCCATGTTCTCTACGTTCTTAGTCTTAGTGGAAGGACTTCAGAACCGGATCCATGTTCTCTACGTTCTTAGTCTTAGTGGAAGGACTTCAGAACTGGGTCCATGTTCTCTACGTTCTTAGTCTTAGTGAGGACTTCAGAACCGGGTCCATGTTCTCTACATTCTTAGTCTTACCGAGGACTTCAGAACCGAGTCCATCTTCTCTACGTTCTTAGTCTTATTGGAAGGACTTCAGAACCGGATCCATGTTCTCTACGTTCTTAGTCTTAGTGGAAGGACTTCAGAACCGGGTCCATGATCTCTACGTTCTTAGTCTTAGTGAGGACTTGAGAACCGGGTCCATGTTCTCTACATTCTTAGTCTCAGTGAGGACTTTAGAACCGAGTCCATGTTCTCTACGTTCTTAGTCTTAGTGGAAGGACTTCAGAACCGGATCCATGTTCTCTACGTTCTTAGTCTTAGTGGAAGGACTTCAGAACCAGGTCCATGTTCTCTACGTTCTTAGTCTTAGTGAGGACTTCAGAACCGGGTCCATGTTCTCTACGTTCTCAGTCTCAGTGGAAGGACTTCAGAACCGGGTCCATGTTCTCAACATTCTTAGTCTTAGTGAGGACTTCAGAACCGGGTCCATGTTCTCTACGTTCTCAGTCTTAGTGGAAGGACTTCAGAACCGGGTCCATGTTCTCAACATTCTTAGTCTTAGTGAGGACTTCAGAACCGGGTCCATGTTCTCTATGTTCTTAGTCTTAGTGAGGACTTCAGAACCGGGTCCATGTTCTCGACGTTCTCTACGTTCTTAGTCTTAGTGAGGACTTCAGAACCGGGTCCATGTTCTCTACGTTCTCAGTCTTAGTGGAAGGACTTCAGAACCGGGTCCATGTTCTCTTCGTTCTCAGTCTTAGTGGAAGGACTTCAGAACCGGGTCCATGTTCTCTACGTTCTCAGTCTTAGTGGAAGGACTTCAGAACCGGATCCATGTTTTCTACGTTCTTAGTCTTAGTGGAAGGACTTCAGAACCGGGTCCATGTTCTCGACGTTCTTAGTCTTAGTGGAAGGACTTCAGAACCGGGTCCATGTTCTCTACGTTCTTAGTCTTAGTGAGGACTTCAGAACCGGGTACATGTTCTCTACATTCTTAGTCTTAGTGGAAGGACTTCAGAACCGGGTCCATGTTCTCTACGTTCTTAGTCTTAGTGAGGACTTCAGAACCGGGTCCATGTTTTCTACGTTCTTAGTCTTAGTGAGGACTTCAGAACCGGGTCCATGTTCTCTACGTTCTTAGTCTTAGTGGAAGGACTTCAGAACCGGGTCCATGTTCTCTACGTTCTTAGTCTTAGTGAGGACTTCAGAACCGGGTACATGTTCTCTACATTCTTAGTCTTAGTGGAAGGACTTCAGAACCGGGTCCATGTTCTCGACGTTCTTAGTCTTAGTGAGGACTTCAGAACCGGGTCCATGATCTCTACGTTCTCAGTCTTAGTGAGGACTTCAGAACCGGGTCCATGTTCTCTACGTTCTCAGTCTTAGTGGAAGGACTTCAGAACCGGGTCCATGTTCTCTACATTCTTAGTTTTAGTGGAAGGACTTCAGAACCAGGTCCATGTTCTCTACGTTCTTAGTCTTAGTGAGGACTTCAGAACCGGATCCATGTTCTCTACGTTCTTAGTCTTAGTGGAAGGACTTCAGAACCAGGTCCATGTTCTCTACGTTCTTAGTCTTAGTGAGGACTTCAGAACCGGGTCCATGTTCTCTACATTCTTAGTCTCAGTGAGGACTTTAGAACCGAGTCCATGTTCTCTACGTTCTTAGTCTTAGTGGAAGGACTTCAGAACCGGATCCATGTTCTCTACGTTCTTAGTCTTAGTGGAAGGACTTCAGAACTGGGTCCATGTTCTCTACGTTCTTAGTCTTAGTGAGGACTTCAGAACCAGGTCCATGTTCTCTACATTCTTAGTCTTATCGAGGACTTCAGAACCGAGTCCATCTTCTCTACGTTCTTAGTCTTATTGGAAGGACTTCAGAACCGGATCCATGTTCTCTACGTTCTTAGTCTTAGTGGAAGGACTTCAGAACCGGGTCCATGTTCTCTACGTTCTTAGTCTTAGTGAGGACTTGAGAACCGGGTCCATGTTCTCTACATTCTTAGTCTCAGTGAGGACTTTAGAACTGAGTCCATGTTCTCTACGTTCTTAGTCTTAGTGGAAGGACTTCAGAACCGGATCCATGTTCTCTACGTTCTTAGTCTTAGTGGAAGGACTTCAGAACCAGGTCCATGTTCTCTACGTTCTTAGTCTTAGTGAGGACTTCAGAACCGGGTCCATGTTCTCTACGTTCTCAGTCTTAGTGGAAGGACTTCAGAACCGGGTCCATGTTCTCTACGTTCTCAGTCTTAGTGAGGACTTCAGAACCGGGTCCATGTTCTCAACATTCTTAGTCTTAGTGAGGACTTCAGAACCGGGTCCATGTTCTCGACGTTCTCTACGTTCTTAGTCTTAGTGAGGACTTCAGAACCGGGTCCATGTTCTCTACGTTCTCAGTCTTAGTGGAAGGACTTCAGAACCGGGTCCATGTTCTCTACGTTCTCAGTCTTAGTGGAAGGACTTCAGAACCGGGTCCATGTTCTCTACGTTCTCAGTCTTAGTGGAAGGACTTCAGAACCGGATCCATGTTCTCTACGTTCTTAGTCTTAGTGAGGACTTCAGAACCGGGTACATGTTCTCTACATTCTTAGTCTTAGTGGAAGGACTTCAGAACCGGGTCCATGTTCTCTACGTTCTCAGTCTTAGTGAGGACTTCAGAACCGGGTACATGTTCTCTACATTCTTAGTCTTAGTGGAAGGACTTCAGAACCGGGTCCATGTTCTCTACTTTCCTGGTGTTAGTGAGGACTTCAGAACCGGGTCCATGTTCTCTACGTTCTTAGTCTTAGTGAGGACTTCAGAACCGGGTCCATGTTCTCTACGTTCTTAGTCTTAGTGAGGACTTCAGAACCGGGTCCATGTTCTCTACGTTCTCAGTCTTAGTGAGGACTTCAGAACCGGGTCCATGTTCTCTACTTTCTTAGTCTTAGTGAGGACTTCAGAACCGGGTCCATGTTCTCTACGTTCTTAGTCTTAGTGAGGACTTCAGAACCGGGTCCATGTTCTCTACGTTCTTAGTCTTAGTGAGGACGCGGGCAGCAGCGTTCAGGATCAGCTGCAGCTGTCTGATCCACTTTTTAGGCAGACCTGTGAAAACACCGTTGCAGTGATCAGTTCTACTAAATATAAACGCATGGATTAGTTTTTCCAGATCCTGCTGAGACATCAGTCCTTTAATCCTAGAAATGTTCTTCAGGTGGTAGAAAGCTGACCTTGTAATTGTCTTTAGATGCTTTTGAAGGTTCAGGTCTGAGTCCATCACTACTCCCAGATTTCAGGCCTGATTAGTGGTTTTTAGCTGAAGCAGCTGAAACTGTGTGATAACTTTTGATCTCTCCTCTATTGGTCCAAATATTATTACTTCTGTCTTGTTTTTATTCAACTGAAGAAAATATTGGTACATCCATGCATTGATTTCTTCTAAACATTTACTCAGTGCCTGAACTGGTTCATAGTCACCTGTTGACATGGTGATGTAGAGCTGTGTGTCGTCTGCATAGTTATGGTAGCTGATGTTATTATTTTTATTATCTGGGCTAGAGGGAGCATGTAGATATTGAAGAGGAGGGGACCCAGAATGGACCCTTGGGGAACCCCACATGTGATTTTTGTCATCTCTGATGTAAAGTTACCTACTGATACAAAAAATTCCCTGTCCTTTAAGTAGGATTTAACCAGTGGAGAGCTGTACCAGAAAGGCCGACCCAGTTTTCCAGACGGTCTAACAGAATGGAGTGATCAACAGTATCAAATGCTGCACTGAGGTCCAATAGAACCAGCACGGTGGTTCTTCCACAGTCTGTATTTATATGGATGTCATTAAACACCTTGATAAGGGCGGTCTCTGTACTGTGGTGAGGAAACCTGACTGGAAAACATCAAAGTGACTGGTCGTTGTTAAGAAGGTGTTTAATTGTTGAAATACAACTTTTTCAATAATCTTACTGATAAAGGGGAGGTTTGAGATGGGCCTGTAGTTCTGGAGTAGTAGTTTGTCTAAATTGTTCTTTTTCAGCAGTGGATTGATAATTGCTGTTTTTAGGGACTGGGGGAAAACACCTGACAGAAGGGACGTGTTTATTATCTGAGTCAAATCAGACGCTATGACAGGTAAAACTTTTTTAAAGAAAGCTGTGGGTAGAACATCAAGGCAGCAGGAGGAGGAACTTAGCTGCTGAATGATCTGCTCTAAGCTTTTGTGGTTTATTTCGCTGAAATGGGACATTTTGTCAGAAATAGTTCCAGCTGAATAAAGCATTGGTTCTGGTGTTGATATGGTAGTACAAAGTGATCCTCTAATTTTTAGGATTTTTTCAGTAAAGAAGTTAGCAAATTCGTTGCAGGCCCTGGTGGAGTGGAGTTCTGAAGCCAAGGACACAGGAGGATTTGTTAATCTGTCGACTGTGGCAAATAAGACACGAGCATTATTAATGTTTTTCTTAATGATCTCAGAGAAAAAAGATTCTCTTGCACTTCTCAGTTGTAAGTTATATCTGTTAAGTCTCTCTTTATAGATGTCATAGTGAACCTGGAGTCTATTCTTTCTCCACCTGCGTTCAGCTTTTCGACATTCTCTTTTTTCACTTCTAGCTGCTGGAGCATTTCTCCAAGGAGATTTTTTCTTCCTGGAAAAAACTTTCAATTTAACTGGAGCAATGCAGTCAATGATGTCTGAGACTTTAGAATGAAAGTTATCTACTAGCTCATCTACTGAGTTCCAGCCCAAGGTTGAAGTAGCAGAGTAAGCTTGAATAAAAGTTTCAGTGGCATTGTCCTTAAAGGTGCGTTTTCTTACGATGTCCCTTTGGCTAAATGAGTCACTGGTAATGATACATTCAAAGGTAACGGAGAAGTGATCGGATAAGGCAACATCAGTTACATTGACCTGTGAAATTTTTAGACCTTTAGTGATGATTAAGTCTAAAATATGTCCCTTTTTGTGTGTTGGCTGTTTAACATGCTGAGTTAAACCAAAGTTTCTAAGTGTGTCAAACAGTTCTTTTGCACTTCTGTCTTCAGGGTTGTCAACGTGAAAGTTGAAGTCTCCCACAATAATTAAAAAGTCATAATCAACACATATCACAGACAAGAGGTCACTAAAATCATTAAAAAAGTTTGATGTGGACTTAGGAGGCCTGTAAACATTCAGAAACATAGTTCGTACATGGCTTTTTACCTGGAGAGCCAAATTTCCCAAAAACACCTTTTTATACTTTAGTGAATCATTAAACAATGTTGCTACTCCTCCACCTTTCCTTTGCTGTCTGCTCTCACAAAGAAAATTGTAGTTTGGAGGTGTTGACTCCATCAGTATAACTTCTTCATTAGATTCATGTTACCATGTTTCTGTTAAAAACATAACATCAAGATTATTGTCAATAATAAAGTAATTAATTAAAAGGGATTTTCCTGACAGAGATCTAATGTTTAATAAACCCAGTTTATATGACCAGAGTGTTCTGTGATACGTAGAGGAGGATCTGGGGCTCTGCGGCCTTTGGAAGATGCTGGTTTAGTCACAGAGCTGTGGTTATGTGGAAAGGATGTCATCTGTAGACCAATCTTAAGGACTTTGTTCATGGTGTGAGAAAATTCCAGAAAAGGAACATCTGGACTTTGTGGAGAGGAAGGCGAGGCGGGTCCAGTCTGGATCGGTGTTCGTGACGATGGCGGTTCTTGGTCCTCTCTTTGTCCTGCTGAGATCTGGGATGAATTCTCCTGTAGCTCTGACAACGCCTCATTCTGTGTCATCTTTCTGGCCGTCTTTATCTTGGCTTGTTCGGGCTGTACTGGGCTTATCGTTTGTTTTGGCACTGGATGTACTTTGTTTTGGAACAAAGCTGATGGAGCATGGTTTACACAATAGAAGATGTTTAAAATCAGCCGTTTTGCACCTGACCTATTTCAGGGTTTCCGCGGGGCATTAATAGTCATTAAATGAATTTTTTTTTTAATTAAGGCCTTAATTACCATTAAAAGTCATTAAATGTGATTATTGGTGCCATTATTTTTTTTTCTAAAAAAAAATACGGTCATAAAAACAGTTTTGTCCGATATATTATCAGATATAACTGATTCCGCGTGTTTGCGAGGAACTGCTTCCGGTTGATCGTAAAGCCGTATGTTTTTACAATGTTAGGAGCTGGAGCCGGAGCTCAAAGCTCGAGCCGGAGAAAGATTTAGAGAATGGGAAAATGCTAATTTCAACTAAAGTGGATGGAAAACGTGGAATTGGGGACATGGCTGCAGCCTGTCAACGGTAAGGATGATGAAGGATTTTGCCGTGTTTGTAAAAAAAAAAAAAAAAAATGAGCTGCACAATTGGTGTCAATGCTTCATGATCTCACATGAAGTCGGACAGGCAGTGGTGTAGTCCAGGGTGTACGCAGGTATACAGCGTATAGCCACTTATTTTCCAGTCAGAATTACGTATACCCACCTCTGGAGCGATATTTGTGTCTTTTGTATGAGCGCGCAGTGAGACAGGTATTCAGTGTTTAGACATCACGCACGCGCGCTCAACTCTGATAAACTCTTCTCAACCCACTATGCTCGCTCGCGCTCGGCTCCTTGTCTGCCGTGACCTGCTGCTTCCACGCTCAACACAAGCTGTACGCTCGCTCAGCTATTTTTCCCATAAACACAATATATAATGTCATTGGTTTCTCCGTTCGCTCGACTCTGTCTGCGCGCTGGCAACTTCAAAAACTGTCCACCTCACCAGCCAATCACAGACAGGTTTCTTTCCATCCAATCAGAGTATGGCTTGCAAATAATGCATTAAGATGAATTAAATGAAAATGCTGCAGCTTTTGGCAGAAATTACTAAACATAAAGGTGGGATTGAAGAAAAAACAACAACCTATAAACAGTTTAGTATTTTAGCCTAAAATATTTAGTTTAAAATAATTCCTTGAGTTACTAAGTGAGGTGTGAATTTTTTTTTTGTCTCTTTTCTTTCCAGCTTCTGGGTGATGATGCAAAAGTTTCTTGTGATCATAATCATCATAATTGTTATCATTATTTAAAGAGCACTTTAACAGGAGGTAAACAAAATAACATCTAATAAAATGACTTGGGTAAAGACTCAACAGTTTAAAACAACAATAATAGTAAGCTGTTTAAATCCTTAAAAACAAACAGAAGTTCTTTAAACTGAACTCTAAGATAAACAGGCAACCAGTGAAGGGAGGCCAGGATCGGGTAATATGCTTTATTTTATGTTTTTCCATTAAAAGGTGTGCAGCAGCGTTTAAACCAGCTGCAGACATTTGACATTTAAATGATAAAAAATAGTTAACTGAAGTCCTTTTTGACTGTCAAGTTTAAAATCACCGTCCATTTTAAAATCGAGGGGCTAAACATTCATTGTCGGTGTCTAAATCAACAGGATCAACAGTTCTTTGGGTGTTTCAACTGGTATATTTGACAATTCATGATTTGCAAAGACAAAGTGAGTTTTGATGTTCTCCTTGTCATTACCTTTATCTCTTTCTATAGATTCTCTTTTTCATTCAATTTAAGACTTTCCATATGCCTTATCATATAGGTCTATATTGAAAAACCTACATTAAAGTAATAATGTTGATTCTGGATGTAGTGTAGGAATTCCTTCAATATAAACCAAAGAAATTTTTACATTACCTGCCAGAAAATGGATAAAACCTAAAAAAGAGACAACAGTATTTTCACACCTCACGTAGTAGCTCAAGGAAATATTTTAATCTAAATGTTTTAGGCTAAATATTTTTGGCTAAAATGAGTAAACCCTACTGATGGATTTTTGGGTAAACTAAATAGAGCAGTGTTACATGTCATTGTTTCTAAAACGGCATTATTCTGAGCTGCATCTAAAAGGGCAAACATTGAGAGTATATCCACTTCTCCAGGGACCACTACACCACTGCGGACAGCCACAGATCAGCTGCAAGGAGCAGACAGCAGCTAACAATGTCAAGTTACTTTTCTGTAACCAACACAGTCACGTCCGCATTAGCTACAGCAAACAGCACAGCAGCAGCTGGAGCAAGCTCTACCGCCACTAACGTAGGGAAATGAGATGGTCTGCGAACCACATGAGGCGGTGAGTTGGGGGGGAAGACGACAAGTTTTGCGCGGACCGACTCGCAGAGCGGGGGGGGGAGACAAGTTTTGCGCGGAGCTCCAGGGCTTCAGCTTGTATTATGAGTTTTTCCAGGGTCGGGCGTTCTTTCAAGACCTTTGGAAGGATGTCTGAAACAAGGACCAGAGGAGAAACATCAGCATTTAAGTTCCTGCTGCATGAAACCAGGATTGCTGTTTTCACATCCAAAAGGTCAACGCATTCTCATTCCCTACTCGCCACATATTGACGCTTGGTCAGGGTCCCTTAGAGCAGGGATTCAGGTGCATGAGCTACCACTAGGGGGTGTGCAAGATGAAAACTGTTATGACGGTCTGACCGTGTTTTTTCCCCACACCATAAAGACGTGTAAATAAACCTTTCTTTTGCAAAGATTAAAATCATAAACTGTGAATTTAATCAATAAATAAAATTTAGTGTTATCTGTATTAGACTTAATTGCCAAGTACTGTTGCACACTTACTGTTTCTTTAAGTAGGGTTGTTTTGGGGTCATACCGGAAGAAATGTGTGGCCTCTGGTGGGAGGAGTGGTTCGGGGGACTGACGGAGTGAAAGCTGTCCCATTCTGTTCGTCCTAAAATAAAGTGTTAGCAGCAAAACCTCGGTCTGGTGCTTGTGTGTCATAACGGAACGACACAGTATTAACACGAAAATGTATTTATTTAGAAGAAATCTTCTTCTTTGCTACATTTTAAGATGAAATATTCACATTGTGCTGTAGATGCACACATGGCTCATGGCCTCTGCTTCAATAATTCTGGCAAATATGCTCAACAGTTTTAAGATGTTTAAATGTTAGATGTTTTGACCATAGATGAGGGTAGGAACGTAGATCGACCGGTAAATCGAGAGCTTCGCCTTTTGGCTCAGCTCTCTCTTCACCACAACGGATCGGTACAGCGCCCGCTTCACAGCAGACGCTGCACCAATCCGCCTGTCCATCTCCCGCTCCATCTTCCGTCTACGTCTAACTTAACACTCAACAACTCTTTTGGTGTCAATGTGAAGGTTTCACAACCATTAGTGTCTTGAGTAGAATCTGTGCATTTGTCTCAGACTTATGAATGTCAGTTACACCCATACTAAATGGAAAAAATAGCTGTAGGTATAACTTTATAAACAGGATTATACTTCAAACTAGGGCTGCAACTAACGATTATTTTAATTATCGATAAATGGGTCGATTATTTTTTTGTACTCAATTTTTATTAAATTTTAAACATACAGGTACATACAATCGAACATGAGTAGGCAGTCATACTGACGAGCATTACAACTTTACAAACATTTTACTGTATGGAGTCACACAAAGTAAACAAAGAGGAAAGCTCCCAGGTGTCTCAGAGTAGGATTCTGCTGCCCAGGTCAAGGGGAAGCAGGCTTCAACTGTCCAGGTCCTCATATATTTCCTTATTTATTGGTTTGTAATTAATTTAATATAATTGAGCCAAATTTGTTGTTAATACAACACCCAAGTACCAATTAAATTGGTAACTATTTATTACATTTTTTGATCTTATAATTAATTGGAACGTAGCCTGCTTTAGTCAGCCTAGATGGATAGAACATGTTACAGAACTAATAAAGGAAAGATTGTCTGCCTTCCCGGAACAAAGATTCTGAAAATAATATACATACTTCTCATTACAAATGTCTTTAAAATACATGTAAATGCAGCTGTTTTGCTTAAATGTCTAATATAAGCTGGGTTGTTCTAATATTCTATGACGGCACCCTGCATGTCAAATAGTGACAGGAACAACCTGTAATGTTGAGGGAATCTGACCAGGCATCAATATAGGCCAGCTTACACTACCCTTTTTTAACCGAGCCGAGACCAGTCCGAGCTAGGTAACCGAGATAACTCTTGTGTGTAAACGGTCAGCAGACTGAACCGGACCGCGCTAAACATAACCGGACCGCGCTAACTGCAGACCAGTTCCTGAGTAGGTCTCGGCCTGTTTTTTTTTATCCCGGTTTTCTGATAAAGAGCGCATGAGCAGACCGCGTCATCTCCTTACAGTCAGCTGACTGTCCGCGTTTTTACCGCCGTGTCTGGCTGCACGTCCCGATTCACACTCCATTCAGACAAATTTCAGACATTCATAATAATACTAGCTTCCTTACCGTGCCACATGGTTTCCAGTGATGACTTTGCTTATGAACCTCAGCGTCTGTCGTTGTTTCCCGCGTCTGTAAATCCTTATTAGACGTTTGTTTGTGTTATCCACGTCCCAAAAGCCGACTCTTTCTAACCATAACATCCTGAATGTTACGGGCGCCGCCATTTTGATTTGCTCGGTCCCGCCTTCAATCCCAGAGAGCAGCAGTACCGCAGATCGTCACTAGGAGGCGAGGAGCAACCAAGGAACCGAGATAACCGAGATAACTCTTGTGTGTAAACGGCCGTTTTTATCCCGGTTAACTGATCCAAGCTTGGACTGGTCTCGGCATGGCTCGGTTTTTAGGTGTAGTGTAAACGGGCCTTAAGTGACGAGGAGAGAGTGAGAATGTGTTGGACAGGAACATTTGTCCTGAAACCAGCAGAACCACAACATCACATCAATGTTTGTAGCATTTCTCACTAAATCATCATGAGAGCAGAAGAAATGAGGCCCAGGTTCTGTTTGGTTCCCCCAAAGAAATCTTTTGGATCAGAACAGGAAGAGTTCTGTTTGGCTCTCACTGACTAGGAAGATCTTCAACTGAGCTGGTTCTGCTTCAGAAACATTTAACCTATTATCACCCACAGAAACCTGGATCCTTCTAGAACCCAGAACCACTAAGCCTCAGAGATCCAAAAGGTTCTGCTCCTCTCACTTTCAGCTGCTCTTCCTGTCAGCTGGGTTTGGGAAGGTTCTGGATCTCAGCTTCATAAAAACCCAGATTTATCTTCCCTCACATCAACTAGAGCTGGTTCCACTATAAAATGGATCCAACTTGAATGAAAAGGTCCAGAGAACGTTGACCCATCCGGACCTGCAGCAGAACCTGATGTCTGTTGGTCTTCTAGCTTACATCCGAGACTGGATCTTCTCCTGGTTCCGTTGCTCCCACACCTCCTTCTTCCTGCAGACAGAGAAGCTTGAAGCCTGCAGAACCTCTCCACCAAGACTGAGTAGAACCTTTCTGGGTCCAACAGCTGATCCATGAAGAGCAGGAAGAAGCTGAGGGACTCAGGAGAACCCAGAGAACTTCATGTGGACTGAGGAGGACATCCTCATGTCCTCCGACAATGAGACAGAACCAGAACCCTGTTTCCACTGCAGTGAACTAACGGGCCTCATTTCTACTGGATCTTCTTTCTCCAACATGTCAGAAACCAAACTAGAGGACAGGAAGATCTGAAGTGTTGCTTCAGTTCTTCTGACTGGTCCACATTTAGAAGACGGAGCAGCTGGAAACTGGTCCCACTGAGAGCCGGTCTGGTTCTGGTGTCCAGATGGACGGGTCCAGTTCTTCCTGCCAGTCTGAGGGAACCAGGAGCTCAATAATGACATTGGATCAACATGTTGAAGCTGTGAAAAACTGCAGCAGCAGCTTGAAGTCAGTGTTGACTGCTGGTTGGGTCAGTCTGCAGCTTTCTGCTGGGTCTCCTGTCCACACTGAGGACGTTCTGTCCAACAGTCGGTTCTGCTGCTGACTGGACCCTCAGCAAAGACAACGCTGTCTCTGTTCAGTGGAGACAGGGGACCCATTTCAGACTGGAACCAGTCCAACATGTTGGACCTTCATCCAGTCAAAGAAAATGTCCTCAGAGCTGCTGCTGCTTTCTGTCCAACTCATTTTGTCCTTTGTTGTCCTCTCAGTCCCACAGGTGGTGGTGTATTCAGGGGAGAAGTTTGTCCTGCTGCCCTGCAGAACCACAGTTACCCTGCCTGGAGATGCTAGAGTGGAGTGGAGGGACAGAGGAGGCAGGAAGGTCAATGTGTATGATAACAGTTCTGATCATCCTGAAGAACCGCACCAGTTCTACAGAAACAGAACTAAGATGAATGAAGACCTGCTGAGAACTGGAGACCTCAGTCTGACTCTGGAACACCTCACAGATGGAGACACTAACACCTACACCTGCATCGTCTCCAGAGGGAAGGAGAACATCCTGATGAAGAAACAAGTTCAGCTCAAGGTTAAAGGTCAGTGGTTTAAAGATTTAGACCTTGGAGACTAGTCGCATGAAGTTCATCTGTTTTTGTGAGCATCAGTTATGTGTGTCTGTGGGGGTGAAGTGTTTATGTTTCCATGAACACTCTCCAGAGGCCATTGTCCTCGATGTTATCAGCCGGCCAACAGTTCAGAAAACATCTGCAGATGTCAGCAGGGGAGGAGGGAGCGGGGGAGAGTTCTGAGCAGTCTCAGCCATAACATCCAGGGTGTGTTATTGATAGGGAAGGCATAATCCAAATACTCTATTTGTTATGAGGACAAGCTGCACTGACTTTCCTGTCAGCTTTAAGTCTTTTGCTGGCTCCACGTGGCGATTCCAATATTCCAAATTTGTCGGGCTTTTCCGCGCTTCACTTCCAGATTTTATCCCATCTTCCCTTGAGTTCAACCACCGAAGCCTGTCTGCGTTCCAGCACATCCAGCTTTTCGGCTCTGCTCCTACAACCTCCAGGTCTGTTCGTTCACCACCTTAGTGATCGCATCATATGCAGCCGGTAGACTGATGAAGGCCAAATGGCGACCGATATCCGCTGTATTTGCTGATACATCAAAATCCACCAAAGGTGGAGGTCTTACACGTCCTCCACTGACAAAGTCAAAAGACACACTATCTTCCATTTCCTCCAAGAATGTAGGGTGTATCCCACAAAAAGAGTCAAATCGGAACAGGACAGGTCCCCTTTATGTTGCCTACCCGTCGAAAAAATTTGATCAATAGCACTGAAAGACCAGCTTACCAGATCCATGATTTTTCAGAGTTTGGGTATTATGAAGAAAGTGCTCAGAAAGACAAGACATAGCAGCAGCAGGAGGGTGGGGGGAGGCAGAGCCAGAGCAGAGAGAAAAAGCAACCGTCACAGAAGAGAGAGAAGCAGAGAGGATCAGCTTTGCCTTTTGGCTCAGCCCTCTTTTCACCACAACGGATCGGTACAGCGCTCGCTTCACAGCAGACGCCGCACCAATCCACCTGTCGATCTCCCGCTCATTTGGAGGCACTAATTCTCATCCCGGCCGCTTCGCACTCGGCTGCGAACCGCTCTAGTGAGAGCTGTAGATCACGCCCTGATGAAGCCAATAGGACCACGTCATCCGCGAATAGCAGAGACCCAATCCTAAGGCCACCAAAACGGATCCCTTCAACACCTTGGCTGCGCCTAGAAATTCTGTCCATAAAAGTTATGAACAGAATCGGTGACAAAGGGCAACTTTGACGGAGTCCAACTCTCACCGGAAACAAGTCCAACTTACTGCCAGCTTTGTGGACCGGACTCTGACACCAGTCATACAGAGACCTGACACCCCTTATTAAAGGGCCCAGTACTCCATACTCCTGGAGTACCTACCACAGGACCCCCCGAGGGACACGGTCGAATGCCTTCTCCAGATCCACAAAGCACATGTAGACTGGTTGGGCAAACTCCCATGCCCCCTCCAGGATCCTGCTGAGGGTGTAGAGCTGATCCAGTGTTCCACGGCCAGGACGGAAACCACACTGCTCTTCCTGAATCCGAGATTCGACTATCCGACAGACCCTCCTTTCCAGAACCCCAGAATAGACCTTAGCAGGGAGGCTTAAGTATTGGAACACACCCTCCGGTCCCCCTTTTTAAATAGGGGGACCACTACCCCAGTCTGCCAATCCAGGGGAACTGCCCCCGATGTCCACGCAATGCTCCAGAGCCGCGTTAACCAACAAAGCCCCACAACATCCAGAGCCCTAAGGTACTCGGGGCGAATCTCATCCAACCCCGGAGCTTTGCCACCAAGGAGCTTTTTAACAACCTCGGCGACCTCAGCACCAGAGGTGGGAGAACCCGACCCAGAGTCCTCAGGCTCTGGGTCGCTGTGGAATTCTTTCTCCATGGCCTCTCTGAACTCTTCCCACGGCCGAGTTGTTGCCTCGGCGACCAGTGGAGCCGCCTGCCGCTTTGACTGCCGGTATACATCAGCTGCTTCCGGAGTCCCACAGGCCAATAAAGCCCGGTAGGACTCCTTCTTCAGCTTGACGGCTTCCCTCACCGCTGGTGTCCACCAGCGTGTTTGAGAGTTGCCGTCGCGACATGCACCGACAACCTTGCGGCCACAGTTCCGACTAGCCGCCTCAACAATAGAGTAGTTCACGCGTGACATCATGCGTGACGTCCGCGCTACATCCGGGTCCCGCGGGTAGGCAAAAACAGTACTGTTCTCGTCTACTATCATTACAAAACGGGTGATTTAGAGCGTACTTTTAGTTAGTTTATTTTTGGAATCTAAACAATGCCTACCACTTGTTGTGCTTCCGGTTGCACACAGAGGCATTCCAAATTGTCGGATGTACGTTTCTGTCGTTTACCGAAGGACGAGGAAAGAAGAAAGAAATGGATATTTTCAATGAAAAGAGCGCAGGCTCTCAATCCCAATCGACTGTGGGAGCCATCACACCACGACAGAATTTGCAGTCTACACTTCATCTCTGGTAAATACAACTTAATTCTGCACTAGTTATTGTTCTACTTAAATAGCGGCAGAGGGGAGGTGGCGATCGCTAGACGGGCCGGGAGAAGCGGAGTCGATGCGCTGTAGCAGCAGCACGCCGCATCATTTTTGTTTCTTTGTGCAATCAGTGCACAATAATGTGCACCAGACAGCGGCTGCATTACGCCCCTGTTTACGCTGCAACGTCGCCGACACCCCCACCAATTTTAATAAGACACAAACACCAAAATAATCCTTAGTGAACAATGTTTTTTTTAACCTACCGGGCAGCTCTTCCTCTCTGCTGAGGCGCTGTGTGTCAAACTCCGCTTTCATAGGTTACACAAACATGTCTGATCAGCCATCCATCCATTTTCTGACCCGCTTAATCCCTCATGAGGTTGCGGGGGTTGCTGTCTATGTCCACGATATAAAATAATAGTAGCCGTCCAGTGGTTTCATGCTTTTGTGCTCTCTCGTCTGTACTGGCCTGCGTGTTTATAAGGCAGCTTTATATGTCGCGGTATGGAACACTTGGCCATCATTTCACAGACTCGCTCCATCCCTTCAGGCTTTTGCTGTGTGGATCTGGCAATCTGATACCATCAACTTACTCTTAAAACGATCTTGTGATACGTTATCTAAAGAAAAAAAATACGTGGAGAACTCGCCTTTTTTTTGTTTGCGTCCGCCATTGTGTTCGCTTTTTGCCTACCAGTCCGGCGCGCATGCGCGAAAACCCCGGCTCAAAACAATTACAATGAACTGGTCTATTGAGGCACGGAACATGGTCCATTCAGACTCAATGTCCCCCGCCTCCCTCGGGACGTGTTCAAAGCTCTCCCGGGGGTGGGAGTTAAAGCTTCGTCTAATGGGGGACTCCGCCAGACGTTCCCAGCAAACACTCACAATACGTTTGGGCCTGCCAGGTCTGACCGGATTCCTCCCTCACCATCGGAGCCAGCTCACCACCAGGTAGTGGTCGGTGGAGAGCTCTGCCCCTCTCTTCACCCGAGTGTCCAAGACATTCGGCCGCAGATCAGATAAAATGACAACAAAGTCGATCATTGAACTGCGGCCTAGGGTGTCCTGGTGCCAAGAGCACATGCTTGAACATGGTGTTCGTGATGGACAATCCATGACGAGCACAGAAGTTCAGATCACCACTTGAGTTCAGATCAGGTGGGCCGTTCCTCCCAACCACGCCCCTGCAGGTCCCACTGTCATTGCCCACGTGAGCGTTGAAGTCCCCCAGCAAAACGAGGGAGTCCCCAGGAGGGGCACTCTCCAGTACCCCTTCCAAAGACTCCAAAAAGGGTGGGTAATCTGAACTGCTGTTTGGTGCATAAGCGCAAACAACAGTCAGAACCCGCCTCCCCACACGTATGCGGAGGGAGCCCACCCTCTCGTTCACCGGGGAGAACCCCAACGTGCAGGCACCGAGATGGGGGGCAACAAGTATGCCAACCCCAGCTCGGCGCCTCTCACCAGGGGCAACCCCAGAGTGGAAGAATGTCCATCCCCTCTCAAGGAGACTGGTTCCAGAGCCAGAGCGGTGCGTCAAGGTTAGTCCGACTATCTCTAGTCGGAACCTCTCAACCTCGCGCACTACCTCATGCTCCTTCCCCATCAGAGAGGTGACGTTCCTTGTCCCAAGAGCCAGCTTCTGCAGCCGAGGATCGGAACATCAAGGTCCCTGCCCTCGACTTCCACCCGTTTTACTATGCACCCAACCCCTTTGGCCCCTCCGACAGGTGGTGAGCCCATCGGAAGGTGGACCCATGTCACCTCTTCGGGCTGAGCCCAGCCGGGCTCCATGAGTATAAGCCCGGCCACCAGACGCCCACCTCCAGGCCTGGCTCCAGAGTGGGGCCCCGGTGACCTGGCGAGGGAATACAACATCCATTTATTGTATTCATCATAAGGGGGGTTTGGGCTGCCCTTTGTCTGGTCCCTCACCTAGGACCTCTCTACTTCGGGTGACCCTATTATGGGGCATAAAGCCCCTGACAGCATAGCTCCTAGGGTCATTGGGACACTCAAACCCCTTCACCACAGTAAGGTGGCAGCCCAGGGAGGGGGATTTTATAATTATTTGCAATAAAAGCTTGTGGAACCTTCGCCAGCTGCCTGCCACACGGTGTCACAATGCCAGCAGGCCGCCTGTGGCACTTCTGTTACTGTTTATGGGCAAATGGTTTGATTTTGGGTTTATTTAATGCTTATTCTATATTTACTTTCATGTTCTAAATGCACATCACTTAATAAACATTTGTATACTATTTATTGAAAAAGTTATAAGGTAACTATGTCAGTGGTTTGACTTGTGATAAGAAAAACTAATGTGGTGATATGAAAAAAAATCACGTGAAAATACGCTGGCACACACTTAAGTCAGTGGCCGTTGGGTGCAACGTAGATGCCACAATAATGCCAGACTGGCTGAAAAAGCATCCAACATCCCACGCCGGCTGCCGCTGTTTTAATGGAAGTAATGCTGATTATTGGCAAACGGAATGTCAGGTTAGTTATGAGCCTCTGACTGTTAGTAAATCAGTACTTTCAACTGATGGTGGTGTTTTGGAATTAATAAAAAGTGTTAGACACAAAATATAAAGTAGAATTTAAAAACTTGAGCAACAATGATCCACAGCGGTTAGTCTAGATCAGTGGTTCTCAACCGGTGGGGCGCGCCCCCCCGGGGGCCGCCGACACTCTCCCGGGGGGGCGCGAGTAGGCTACAGGATGGGAGTGGAAAAAACTGGGGAAAAAAAATTGCACTTTTTTTTTATCACTAAACTACTTTCATAAAAAGTTAAAGTTTTGTATATACATAACTCCTGAATAAAAATTAAAATGTGTTTGGAATGATTTAAAAAAAAAAAAGTTTTGAACAAATTTGATTGTTTTGTCGATAGTGAGCGCAAATGCAGGTGATAAGCGGTTTTCATCCGGGTTTTTCGCGCATGCGCGCCGGACTGGAAGGAAGCTGACGAGTTCTCGGCATATTTTTCTTCTTTAGATAACGTATCACAAGATCGTTTTAAGAGTAAGTTGATGGTTGATGGAATCATATTGCCAGATTTATACAGCAAAAGCCTGAAGGGACGGAGGGAGTCTGTGAAATGCTGGCCAAGGCTTGTACGGCGACATAGCTAGTAGCTTAGCTGCCTTATAAACACGGCAGGCAATACACATGAGAGAGCATGGAACCATGAACCCACTGGACGGCTAAGAATTATTTTATATCGGGACATAGACACCAGCAACCCCCGCGACCCCATGAGGGATTAAGCGGGTCAGAAAATGGATGGATGGACGTTCAGACATGTTTAACATCAGAAAGCGGACACACAGCAGACACACAGCGCTTCAGCAAAGAGGATGAGCCGCCCGGTAGGTTTAAACAAACATTGTTCACTAAGGATTATTTCGGTGTTTTTGTCCTATTAATCCTTTTCACAGACTCATGCCAGAGGGTTTGCATACATTGTACATGTATGTATATTAAAAAAAAAATTGCGGTAGTTAGCAGCTGTAGTGCAGACCGCGGTGAAGTTAGCTTGACATTGGACATTCAACCTCCGCGGAGTCAGCGGGATCTAGCTCACGGTTGATCCGGTTGAAGGACTCCGTTTTCGGCTAGCGTGTCTCAGCTGCTCCCTTCTCCCATACGCGGTGGGACCGTCAATAAATCTGATTTGATTTTTGTTTCTCAAGAGTGCTCCGCTGACTCCGCGGAGCTTGAGTGTCCATGTCAAGCCAACTTCACCGCGGTCTAGTGCTGGCCAGAAAGTAGCGCTACATACTTGGCCGAATGATTAAAAGGTCGAAAGAAATGGGATACATTCATAAAAGAAACGCAAAAGGACTGGATTGCCAGCAGTGACAAAAGTGTGTTATGCAATTCACACTTCACAAGCGAGGATTGTGAGGGGTACTTACAATGGAGCATGGGCTCTATGTCTTGGGCAGCGTTAGATATAGTCTCCTCAGGTTCACCTTGTTCAAACTCCGTTTCTTCGTATATTAATTTCTTATCTGAGTCGCAGATGCTTGAGGTGGAGTTTGAAGATGTATCAGACATTTTTTTTATTTATTTTTTTGTACGTAGAGTAAGAGTTATTAATAAAATTGAACAAATCGGTAGCAAAAGACGTAGTATTTGCAGGCTGATGCACGGTACTAGTTCTGTTTGTGACGTCGCATTCCGGAACAACCTGAATGCAGAACGTTCGTGCTCTTTCGCTTATACAGCAAGTTTTATCAAAATCACTTCCAAACGGCGCACATAATTCACATATAATATACATTTCTTTACTCTGGTGACTATTTGAATGCATCTGGCAAAAAATACGTTCAGTCCAAGAGTTAGACTAGTAATGATAATAGGCCAACTGATGATAATAATAATGATAATAATAATAACAACAATAAAGCATGTAACCTCATAATTATATAGCAATAGCCTTGTAATAATGATAGGCATATACTACTCATAATAATAATAATAATAATAATAGTAATAATAATAATAATGCCTGCAAGCTCACATTAGAAGTCTGGTGCTACTGCCAATTATAGCAATAGCCTAGTAATGATGATAGGCCTACTGATGATGATGATAATAATAATAATAATAATAATAATAACAAAAAAAGCATGTAACCTCACAATTATATAGCAATAGCCTAGTAATGGTGATAGGCCTACTGATGATAATAATAATAATAATAACAAAAAAAAAGCATGTAACCTCACAATTATATAGCAATAGCCTAGTAATGGTGATAGGCCTATACTACTCATAATAATAATAATAATAATAATAATAATGCCTGCAAGCTCACATTAGAAGTCTGGTGCTACTGCCAATTATAACAATAGCCTAGAAATGATAATAGGCCTACCTACCGCTACTGATGATGGTAATAATAATAATGTGGGCCTAAAAATAATAGCCTAGGGCTATTTATCTATCTATCTATGCAAGGTAGAGCGGGGCGGGGGGATGGGGGATCTGGGCGGGGGGCACTGGGGCCCCAACTGCAACGAACCAGCTTTGGGGGGGCCCAGCTTGCAAAAGGTTGAGAACCCCTGGTCAAGATCACATCATCTATGGTGTAACTTATGTAGTATTACATGACAACATAAGCCGGCTGGATATTTCAGTAAGTAGAACATGTCCTAAAAACTAAAAAACTAATTTCAAAAACATTTAAAAGTATATATTAAATAAGAGTAATTACTTTATGGATTTTTTTAACTCCGCTCTACTCTTAATTCAAAGCGATGGTAACAATAAACAGTTTTCAATATGAATATAGAAAATTCAGTGTTGTATGTGTTATTTGTCTAGCTAAGCTATTTGTAGTCTATTTGCATTTACAAATGAACAATAAAATTTGACATAGACCTATCATTATTATTTTGCCTGTTACCATACAGACATATATATATATATATATATATATATATATATATATATATATATATATATATATATATATATATATATATATATATATATATATAATATTTGTGCAGTGAGTCTTTGTTTTTCAACCACTGTGCAGTGAGTGATCGTCAGGTGTGCCATGGACAGTGATGGGAATAACGGCGTTGAAATAAACGCCGTTACTTTTTTCAGTAATGAGTAATCTAAGTAATTACTTTGACTGTCACTATAACGCCGTTACCATTGCCGACACCCCGTTACTGCACGTTACTCAAGTTGCACAATTAACTTTTTTTTCCACTTCATGATAGGATTCGTGTGCATGTTGTCATGAGAGAAGGGAGGATGAGATAACCTCTCAGTAGTGATGGTTCCGGCCACACCGATGCGTCGGCGCATGCGTCAAGCTCGTAGAGCAAAACCTGTGTTGATGCGCGTATCTCTATGTGAAAGTCACGTGACCGATACAAGAACTGTTTCGAACTGACTGACGTGCCAAACTGTCTCTGTTCCCTCTAAACTGCACGTGTGTGCATTCGCTCACAGCATCTGGATTCAGCGCACACAGCAAAGCTATGCTGCGCTGTAAATAACGTGGGCACGGTAAATAAAATCCAAGCTGAACTGTAAACAAAATAATAATAAACCAAGTTTTTTTTAACCATTTTGCAACTCTGGTGTGTGATGGTGTACCACAGTCTCGCCCTGTGAGCACCAGGTGCTGATCGGAGCGCACCGCTGATTGATGGGTTGGGCAGATGCCTTTATGGTTGGGCAGGTTGCGCTGTGCGTCTTTGTTCTGAGCGTCGTTTAAAAAAAAACGAGTAGACACTGAGTAGAAAGCTGAAACTCTGAGCAGCTCTTCCTCCCTTTGTCATACTCAGCATGTCCGATTTCAGAACAGATGATATTAGTCAGGTTACTAAACACAGCGCCCGATCAACCATTAAACATGAACACGAGCATGAAAAAAAGCCCGATCTGTCCTGCGAGTAGAATTAGAAATCTTTAAAGAAGGCATATGGAAAATATTAAACCATAAGAAACAATGACGTTGCTGCTGAAAACCGCAAGAGAAAATAGTTTAAAAAGTCAATGCATGCACGATATGAAAGTTATGTGATGGAGAATTAAAGCTGCTTTCTCACACTTCACTGTTCAACAATAAAGGGGGAGTATGTGTGTGTGGGAGGGGGGGGGTGCATTGAAAAGACATTGCAGCAAAAAATTTGTAAAAATAAATAAATTAAAAAGCCAGAAACGAAAAAGTAACGCAATAGTTACTTTTACTGGTAACTAGTTACTTTTATAGTGGAGTATCTCAGTTAGTAACTCAGTTACTTTTTGGGAGAAGAAACAAGTAACTATAACTAATTACTTTTTCAAAGTAACGTGCCCAACACTAGCCATGGAAAATTATCCAATTTGGTCTAATTAGTCTAAAAAGGTTTTTTTAAAACTTTTTATTGGAAGAAATATAAGGGATGATTAAAAATACATTTTTGTGTTTATATAATTCCTTTTCAAGAAACTGTGATAAGAATGACTATATTGTTAATATAAGCGGTTAAAGGGTATCGTTTGTTTAACGTTTTTGGTTGGTGGTGTGTCTTATGATTTTTTTCAATGAGAAAAATTTACCTTGGCTCAAAAAGGTTGAAAAACACTGACATCACAAAAATTTGGGGGGAACGGTTGACTGAGGCCTTGCATTGCTAAAAAACACTGCCGTTAGGCGCATTATTCCAAACTGCCAAGGACCCCGCCGTTAGGGGGTTTCCTTTATGGCACTGCTTTTTAACTCTGTAGAAAGATAGGAGCCACGTTTAAGGAGGAAGAATAAAAAGGCATATTTCACACTTTATCCTTAAAAGGGTACAGCTTGAGATATCAGAAAAACCTCAGCATGAGAAAAGCACATATGATGAGACAACATTTTAGCAGAGGGTTACATTGGAGGCATTAGGTGTCGCAGTGTGTGTCCATGTAATATTTGAGCGTCAGGTGTGTGTGTGTGTGTGTGTGTGAGTGAGTGAGTGAGTGTGTGAGTGAGTGTGTACAATTTGTCTATGTACGCTGTCCAGAAGCCACTGTCCTTGATATGATGGAAAGTTTATCAGCCGACACCACAGTTCTGAACGCATCCACAGGTGTCCGCTAGGGAGGAGGGAGCGGGGGTGCTACAGTTCTGGGGCCTTCCAGTGCTCGTTCACAGCCTTTGTGAGCGCATCATATGCGTCCGGCAGCCTGATCAAGGCCATAATTGCCACTGACATTCTCTGAAGTTGCTGATAGATCAGAAATCATCCGAATCCAAAAAGAAGAAATCCGAGTATGATGAATCCAAACGTGGCAGTAGCAGATGCCACAAATGCCACAAATTGAGTCTGCTGTCTCTCTATCCAACACTGGATCTTCTCCTGGTTCCGTCGTTCCCATACTTCTTTCTGCAGACAGAGAAGTTTGAAGCCTGCAGAACCTCTCCACCAAGACTGATTAGAACCTTCATGGGTCCAACAGCTGATTCATGTCCAAATCAGAGTCAGTCATCTCTAAACTGAGCCACAACTTTACACTGGGGAAACCGCAAGCCAGATCTGTCTAGAACCTTCTGGGTCCTCTTGCCAACAGACAGCTCCACCATCTCAATGTTCTGCTGTGGAACAGTAATCTGGGATCAGAACAATCATATAAAAGGAGCGTCATCAACATTTCCAGAACCTGGTCCGGTTGTCAGAGAGAGAACCTTCTCTACACTGAAAGTTGTGAGGAGCAGGAAGAAGCTGAGGGACTCAGGAGAACCCAGAGAACTTCATGTGGACTGAACAGGACGTCCTCATGTCCTTTGACAATGAGACAGAACCAGAACCTGTTTCCACTGCAGTGAACTATCATGCCTCATTTCTACTGGATTTTCTTTCTCCAACATGTCAGGAACCAAACTAGAGGACAGGAAGATCTGAAGTGTTGCTTCGGTTCTTCTGATTGGTCCACATCATGAAGCAACAAGTGTTGATGAACGTCCAACATGTTGGACGTTCATCCAGTCAAAGAAAATGTCCTCAGAGCTGCTGCTGCTGTCTGTCCAACTCATCTTGTCCTTTGTTGTCCTCTCAGTCCAACAGGTGGAGGTGGATTCAGGGGAGGAGTCTGTCCTGCTGCCCTGGAGAACCACAGTTACCCTGCCTGGAGATGCTAGAGTGGAGTGGAGGGACAGAGGAGACAGGGTGGTCCATGTGTATGAGAACGGTTCTGATCATCCAGAAGAACAGCACCAGTTCTACAGAACCAGAACCAAGATGAATGAAGACATGCTGAGAACTGGAGACCTCAGTCTGACTCTGGAACACCCCACAGATAGAGACACTAACATCTACACCTGCATCGTCTCCAGAGGGGAGAACATTCTGATGAAGAAACAAGTTCATCTCAAGGTCAAAGGTCAGTAGTTTAACTCTCTGGGTCAAAGGTCAGGGGTATAAATGTGTTGTATTTCTCCAATCAGCTGATCAGGTGTGATCAATACTGATCAGAGGCTGAAAGTGAAATGTGTGAGTTTCAGCTTCAGAGTCCCAGTAAATGTGATGTCATGACTCAGCATTTTTCCTGCTTTCATTGAACATAACACATTAAAATGAGTGAAGATGAGGAACCAGTGCAGGAGGCAGAGGTCCGGTCCAGACAGGCTCCAGTTTCAAATGGTATCTCCTTCTGGGCCAGAACTGGTCATGTTCTTACACTGGTGAAGATTCTCAGTCATCCAGGTCATGACCATTCCAAAAAAGTAAAAAAACAACACAACTGGACTTTTTTCCAAAGTTTGAAGACGTTTCGCTTCCTCTCCAGGAAGCTTTCTCAATTCTGGAGTCCACATTACTCCAGACTTTTTGAATTGAGAAAGCTTCCTGAATAGGAAGCGAAACGTCTTCAAACTTTGGAAAAAAGTCCAGTTGTGTTGTTTTTTTACTTTTTTGGAATGGTCATGTTCTTGTGTTACAGCCTGTCGTCCTGTTTATTGTATCTCAGTGAGCCTCAGATGAACACCAGGAACCTAAATGGAAACTTATTTGGACCTGAGATGGTTCTGGCTGCACCAGATGTTTCCTCTTAATAGTGGCAGCAGAACCAAGCAGATCCAGATCAGCTGTGGGAAGAGGAAACGTGGACCTTCACATCTCTGGGATCAGATGCTGCAGATATGTTCTGATGCTCAGGATGGTGGAGGAATATTGGTTCTGATGTCCTCCAGAACCAGCAGAACCTCTGGATCTTAAACTAGCCAGTAGAGCAGGTCATAGAAAATCAGCTTCATTCTCAGACTTTTTGGTTCTCCAGAGGGTGAACCGGTCCTGATGGAGTGATGGACTGGAGGAAGCAACAGGTCAGAAGTCAGTCTAGGCAGCAGCAGCTGGATCCACTGAAGATCATTTCACAGTAATCTGGATCAGAACCTGTTTGGTTCTGATCCTTCAGGAGGTAAAGCTGCTTCTCACCTGTGATGTTGATGTGACCTTGGTGTCTCTGCAGTGGTCCAGTTTCTTCTCTCCATGCATCATGTTGGTACCACAAACACTTGATGCAGCTTTAGAACCAGAACCCAGTAAGTTCTTCATGTAGTCTCGGTCTGCAGCAGCTTTAGAACGGGAACAATGTGGGTTTTTCATACATTCTGGTTCTGCAGCTTTAGAACCAGAACCCAACAGGTCCTTCATGGAGTCTGGTTCTTCAGCAGCTGCAATGCAAATTTATTTATATAGCACATGTCAGTACAGAGACAATGCAAAGTGCTTTACATGATTAAAATATAAGAAAATAAAACAGAATAAAAGCAAGTAGGAATAAAATGCAGCAGAACCCAGCAGGATCCTTAGGTGTTCCTCAGACCTTCTAATCAGCTCTGATCCATCCTCAGTGTGGAACCACCAAGTGATCCTGTAGCAGAGTGGGAGTGGGAAGTGATGATCTGGGTGGAGCTGACAGAGATGTAGAGATGTTCTGAGTGGAACCTGCTGCTGCTGCAGGAACCAGGAGGCTGGGAGGTGATGAAGGTGTGTGTCAGTGTGTTCATGAAGAACATGTGAGAGATGCTGAGTGGACCCACCAGAGAGGACTGTTGTCCTGGAACAAAGACATGCTGGATGGAACTCTGCTTCTCTTCAAGGTTCCACTTTAGATCCACAGATGAAATGTGAGAAAGAAGAGCAGCAGCTGCACACTGCTGGTCAGCAGCAGCTGGACTAAAGATCCCAGCAGCATCAAGACTCTGATCCTCTGCAGCACCTTTCTGTTACCTTCTGCTCTCACCTGCTGCTGGCCTTCAGCTTTACCCACAATCCTTCAGTGATGAAGACCTGCTGCTGCTGGCCTTCAGCTTTACCCACAATCCTTCAGTGATGAAAACCTGCTGCTGGCCTTCAGCTTTACCCACAATCCTTCAGTGATGAAGACCTGCTGCTGCTGGCCTTCAGCTTTACCCACAA